>NW_005363938.1:1048675-1078770 GCF_000412655.1 Myotis brandtii | reverse complement strand
CTAGAAGAGCAAATGATCAGGTGACATTTATTGTTACTTTCTATAAATGAACACAATCTCTGGTATGCTAAAGTGATAGGTATTATAGAAATATTCAGATAGGGAGACCTACAGTCTTGATTACAAGTGAGACTTACTATCACAATCCAAATGTATTGCTTAAAAAAAAAAAAAGGAGGGAGCCAACTAGAAACTGAACCAAATATAAGCCCTTGAAGGGCAAATGTAAATTGGATAAGCTTTGCTATTACAAGAGCAAGAAGAAAAATTCAGATGCAAGAATGAGAAGCACATTGCATCCACTCTAAGTTGCTGTTAGAAAAAGAATGATATGAAAATACTTAATACAGACTGTAAAGCAGTGGTTCTCAACCTTCTGACCCTTTAAAACAGTTCCTCATGTTGTGACCCCCAGCCATAAAATTATTTTTGTTGCTACTTCATAACTGTAATGTTGCTGTTATGAATCGTAATGTAAATATCTGATATGCAGGATGGTCTTAGGCGACCGCTGTGAAAGGGTCGTTCGACCCACAGGTTGAGAACCGCTGTTGTTGTAAAGAGATTTGTTCAAAGAGGATTTCCTAGAGTAGGTAGTATTTCAGTTATTTTTTTTAAATGTGAAGAGGTTAGCTAGATAAGAAAAAGGTGTAGGGGTCCCAAATTGCAGAGGGTGCAGGCGGGCTGAGGGACCCCCCACCCCCGTGCACAAATTTCGTGCACCGGGCCTCTAGTGTATAAAATAAGTTGCAAAACTGCCATTCTTGTGGTGATCAATTTGTCAGTTATAAAAATGTGTAAAAGTATACTGCATACCTGAAAGTCATATAATAGTGCATGTCAATGTGAATAAAAAGTAAAATGAAATGTCCTTTCTAATCCGTAGAGATTTTCGTACCTGACATCATGTGTTCTTTGTGCAGATAGATCCTCTCCTCTCCCTCCTCTCACCTTCCAGAAATCAATTACCGTATGATCCCACTTACATGTGGAATATAAAAAAACCAAAATAAATGAAGAAACCCCCCCAGAAACAGACTCATAGATATGAAGAACAAGCTGGTGGTTGCCAATAGGAAGGGTTCAGGGGATGGAAATAAAAAAATGGTACATCCACTAAAAAAAGTTACAACAAAGTGAGTACTGTATATATCTTATTCAATAAACATTCATTTAAAAGACTGAGTTATGAAGTATGAGTCCAAATATATTTTAAAAATTTTATAAACATAAAAATGGGTTAGATACAGCAGAATATTAATAAAAGGATTCTGGGTGGTAGGACCATTGGTGATTTTTCTGTATTTTTTTATAATTAGAAAACAAGTTATGCAAAGATTTTTCGAGAGACTAGATGTGAGCAAAACATAAATGTTTAGTGAAATGTTAGTAACAAGCTCTTCAGGAACACAGGAAAAAACTGACATCAGATTGTTTGAAAACCTCAGACACATTGACATGTGTCTAAATCTATGAGAACTTAGGAGATGTGGTCAGAGCTGACTTAGTTATGGAAAACAAAGAAAAATCTATCAACTTGTCTATTTCCCTTAGAGGAGGATCTTATTCAGGAAAAAGAAAAGAGGGACCCGTGTAACAATCACATCTACCCTAACACAACCCATCCCTCGGCCCCAAAGGAGAAGTTAAAAGACAAACCCCGAATTTCCGAGTAATTGCAGGTTACATGGCTGCTGAAACCTGCTTGGAAGTGGGGGGTCTTTATAGTAAAGGATAATGTGATTTAAACATTTAAAATGCAAAGAAGGCTCCTCGCCATGGACTTAGTATCTATTGGGGCAAGTCCACCTTAGAAAAGGGATTCAATTTGAGGATGACAGACGACATAGAAGCCACTGGCCTCACTTACCTCTGGAAGAGAGGACTGGGTACTGCGTGTCTGTTTGATGGCCTCCTCGTAGCGGGGAGGGTCTTTCGTCTTGGGGACTGGGCTCCCAAACAGAGAGTGCTGGACGACAAACTGCTGGGGTGGCGGGGGTGAGCTCGGCTGTGGCACACAGAGGAGCATATGTCAGCTCTGGGCAGTAAGCTTCCTCATGCCCTGGCTGTTCCTCAAGCATGGGCCTCCTAGGCCGGTGAGGCTTCTGACCGAAGACCTACCTGTGAGGCTGTCTTCACTGTGATATTTTCAGCTATTTCCCCTGTGAATACTGATCTTCAGTCATTCCCAGCCTAAAGCTCTGGGCTTTGGGACGGTCTGTACCCAGAAAGCGTGTCACTGGAGCAGTGGCCGCAGGCTTACCTTGCTGGGAGGGCTCGGTCCGTTTTGCAGGGATGGAAGGGGCGCACTTCTGGACTGGAGAACGCTGCTGGACGTCTTGTTAACAAAGGGCTGCTGGACCGCTGGAGCGGGTGGTCTCTGATATGAAAGAACTGTATTGGATGCCGAGCTTGTGAAAACCTGAAATGAATAAGTATATTCCCATCAGTCTGCCCTTCCTACTAAAGAAAACCATGTTTTAAAAACGGGTTGGTTAACTTTTTCTGCAAAGGGCCACGGGTTATACAGTTGAGGGTTTGTGGGCTGTGCTGTCTCCGTGGTGACCGCTCCTCTCTGCTGTTGTAGCACAGAAGTGGCCTGGGCAACATGCAAATGAATGTGTGGGCGGCACCAGTACAATTTCATCTACAAAAACAGGCAGGGCTGGATTTGGCCCATAGGCATGGTTTGCCACCCCACTGAGCATCAGTGGTCCCTTTGCTCGTCTTTGATGGCAGCGTGACAGTATTTTTTGGGAAAGCAGCATTTCCTCAGCATAATTTCCCTAGTAAATGACAGCTGAATTTCTTAACTCCTCACTAGGGTGATCGCATCTATTCTCCTGGCTTTACTGTTCACGATGAAGCTAATGATCCCAAGCCCACCTCTCTTCCAACCTTGCTCCCAAGTGCCAAAGTCACATTTACAAACATAAATTTGGGACATCTCAAATGTAATATATTCCAAACTAAACTTTTCCCTTCTTCCCTCCATCCCTAGCCTCTGAGAGAAAGTAATTGCTGGTTTCGCCTTCATATTTCTTTAAACTTTAGTAAATAGAGCCACCAGTCTACTCTGCCTCCTCTCCTCAGAGCTCACATTTCTTAGAAATGACCCTTGGATCAGGCCTCTGTTCTTGCTGTCCTAATCCAGGTTCTTATTATCTGCCACTGGAATCCTGCCCTAGCAACCAGGCCATGCCCCTTGCCTGTCAACCCTCCACAATACAATCTTAGCACACACCTGATGGAGCTCTGCCACTCACTGGCTCCTCTGTCTTTAGGGTAAAAGCTAACCTTTGGCTGGCATACAAACCTTCTCACTACCTGGCCCTTTTCCATGCTACCCGAAAGGCTACACATGCTGTGGCCATGCTCAGTTTTCCAGTTGCTTGGAAATTTCTCCAAATCCTCGCAAAGCCCCATTTAATATCTGCCTCCTTCTGAGAAGCTGTCTGATCCACTGGGCAAAGCTGGGATTTCTTCCTGTGGAACTAACTGAAAGTGTTCTGTTTAGTCCCTATTAAGAGCCAAAGGTTTTAAGGCCTTTTACAAATGTATGGCCAGACTACTGATATTTAACTGTATTTCAAAGAACTGGTTTGCTCATAAAAATGTTTAATATACTTTATGCCACTCGTATTCAGAGAGTGAAAAACTTATCCCCTGTATTTTTATTGTAAATATACATAAGTATTTTCTTAAACATGAAATTAGGCGTGTGTGTGTGTTTATATTCCTCTAAACAGTACGACTTATCTGTCAACACCTCTTTTAAAAGGCTGAATTTCCTAATATTTGGTAAAACATACAAAAAAACTTCTTCCTTTAAATTGGGAGTAATGATTCCTAATTCCAGTATTTTGAGATCAGTGAATAAGCCCTTATTTATCCTGTTTAGATAATGTTTTTCTTTCCCCCTAAAACCAAGAAAACTGTCTCAACACTTAAACATTCACTAAGCTTATCACTACACTAATATGTTATTTTCAGCCCAAAATAAGTAATATGCAGAACTTTGCATTTTTCAGAGGAGAGTCCAAAAGAGAGCATGTGTGTTCATGTGCCTGTTCTGACCCAAGAGGTCGTTTCTGTCTGTCCCTCAAGCTCTCAGCCCAGACAGCTCACCCCACCCTGGGGCATATTGACAGGTCTATTTAGTTATCTAGGTTCCTTTATGTTAAAGATGGAAATTCTGGGACTAATACTAAGTCTCAAGGTTTGTAATAGTAAGACCTTTTGAGGCCTTGGGATTTTTCTGGCAAGGAGATGTGCACACAGCGCCACCTACTGGATGGTGGGAAGTCTGGCAACTGTTGGGGCTATTTAACAAAAGAATTTTTAGGTGGAACTCCTTTAGAGGACAGTGAGCCCTAGATCAACACCATCATTTTAAAGATGAGGAAGCTGACACTCAGAGAAAGACAGTGAACTGTGCACAAGGCCATCACGTAGCTGAACCAAAATGAGAGCCAGACCCAGACTATCTGGTTCTCAATCCATGAGATGGCAAACTCAAAATATAGAAACGTTTTACTCAAGAGATACATTTCAGAAAGTGTCTTTTTCTTCAAATATTTCTTCCCAGGGAACAGCACTTTTCCCCCTACAAAAATGGTTAATTGAAGAAAAATTTAAGCCCAACAAGATTCTACATATAAAGATTGAAAAAATACCTTTGAAATGTTTACTTAGAAAAGGAGTTGAACTGTTAAGACAAGCTATCTTTTAGTAATAAAGAACTCTCTTTCCCAAATACTTGGATAATCTGCAGACAAATGGCATCTGACCTGAGGCTCCCGTGACGGGAGATGGATCGTAGCAAGAACAAAGGGAGCTTCCCGGAGGAGGCTCCTGTGACGATGCTGAGTGGTCAAGCAGATGAGGGACCAGTCAGCCCTGTCTGTCACCCTTTAGTGTTCACCAACCTTTCTGACTTGCGGCTGACTGAGCACGTGCGGTGTGAACGTGCCTGGTTGCTGAGGCCCAGTCTGTGCCAAGCCCGAGGACAAGGCGGTGGTTGCTATCTGAGGCTGAGTCTGGACTCCTGCTTGTGGTGGAGTCTAGGAGGCAAAGTAGATAAATAAAAATAAATCAATTTAATTGTCAAAATCAAAGTTAGAATCAAGAGTTAGGTGTGAGATAACTGGTCATTTGGGGGATCTTATCTAAAATGAAATAAGATAAAATGTTTACAGATATACACTTCAACTCATCAGCACCTAAATTTGAGCCTTAACAATTCTAAACCATAGAGTTAAACACCAGGCCAGTTATTTTCATGCTCTTATTATTCCTTAAGTGACTAAGATGTTCATTTGAAATTTTTGTGAGAATAGAAAACTGAAGTAAGAACCTGTAGCAGCTCTATACCTAATAGGTCAGGTGTTACAATGATTTTAAGAGCGGCAGGGAAACTGTGAGGCCTGAGTCTAAATTCCTGCGTTTAAGCTGCAATGCGTCCCCTCTCTGGGGACAGTCAGCACGTGCTGGCACACACAGGCCCAGAAGGAAATGCGGTTCTTCTCCTAAATGTCAATCCTCAGGGAAGATTTGGACAGAATAAAAGTTTAGGAAAGCTACATTAAAGAGCAACTTACCATTTCACAGACTCTAAAGGTGAAATGGGAATTAGGATTTTTGCAAATGCCAAGGGCCTGTGGGTCACCTCTGCTCAGGACATCTGGGTGGTCAAGCCTGAGGAGCACCACTGCATGTGGCCCAGTTTGTTAAAACCCACTGGAATCACGTTACATAAAAACACCGTAAGGTCAATGCACAGGTTGCGTGGGCATAAAAGGAAATGACACAGTAACTCTCCGTGTGCTCAGTAGCATCCTCACTCTAACTTTGGTGGTGGCCTTTTCCTTAGTGCAGGCACCTTCACATCGATGGTGCCTTTCAGGGACTGTGGGAGGCAGAATATAAGAGTGGACGTACGAGTCAAAAGACTGAGGTTTAAACACTAGTTCTGTCCTTGGGCAACTTGCCAAACCTCAAGGGCCTCAGTTTCCTTATCTAGAAATGAGGTTTATCACTTGGATTTTCTGGGGGAAGGGAGGAGTAAATGAAGTAAGCTGTTTAAAACACTTGAGGCTGTGCCTTGTGCATAAGAAGTACTCAGTAACAGCAGTTATCACGATAATGTCATAGGTATGTAAAAACATGTACGATCCTGTGTTCATTAAAGGTGAAAGGTAACAGAAATAGAAAAGCATCCCCATTTTTTACTACCTAAAAAGAGTGCTGATGTTCGAATTTTAGAATGTCCCCCCACCGCACCCCCACCAACAGTTTTCTGCTTCCGTGAAGCCTGATTTGGATGCATCTATGAGAAAGCTCAGGTGTGTGTCCTGAGTGTCCATTCCATGTGGGCTGCGAGGCAAGTAGTTAGAAGACAAACTTCACACCTGGAGTTTGAGGCTGCCCACGGGGAGCTGCACGGAGGTGACACTGGAGCCCTGGATGGACACTGGCAGCAGCAGCTGAGCAGTTTGCGTGGTCAGCAAAGCCTGCGGCTGAGCGACAACAGCAGGCGGCGGCTGTCCCTGGGAGCTCACGTAAAACTGTGGGACCACGCTCGGCTGCTCTGCCTGGGCCACAGGGACCTCTTGCTTGATCACTACAGCCTTTTTGGCGACAAGGGTCTGGCCACCCGCAGAGACAGGCTGCCCCACAGAATGGCTGGCTCCCGGGACAGGCGGCCTGGGGCTGGAGCAGTCCGTGAGTGAGGTCTCATCTTTGACGGAGGAGCCCACACTGGCCTGTTTCTGCTCTGACTGGCTGACAGAATGAGCAGGGGTGCTGGGCTGGGGGTCCAGTGGCCGCCGCTGCTGCCCTCGTTTTTCAACCTCCAGTTGCATTTTCAGAACTTCCACGAGCTTTTGCTCTTGTTCCAGTTTCCTCTTTAGCTCTTCGATCTGCTTCTCTTTCTCCTGAAGCTTGCGATCCTTCTCAGCTGCGTCCAGTTCCAGAGTGGACAGAGTGCTGCTGGTGGGACTCAGGCTGTCTTCGTTACTGGTCACTCTCAAAGGAGATGAACACAAGAACTGGGATGGAGACATCATGGTCATAATCTCGGTGAAAGTGTCGGCCATGTTTGTGTCCTCAGTGCTGAGACTGGACTGTTCGGAGGGAGACGGTGAGATTGGCAGAGGCGAATTAACATTTTCCACGTGGATCACGTTGCTGGTTCCAGCAGGTGGCAGTTCTGCCTTGAGAGGGGAGCCCGAGCTCGTCACACAGTTATGCAGGGTGGTGACTGGCACCGCCATGGTGACTTCTGGGCTACTGGTGACGACGGCAGATGTCGACACTGCCACGATGCCGTCAGCAGCAGTGCCGTTGCTGTTCATCTCCTGGTAGGGTTTCAGGCGTTCGATAAGGTTTGGTTTGGTGCCTGACACTGGAAGACCTCTTAGCTTCAGTTCTGTTTTCAGTTCTGATACCTGGAAGAACAAACAAATCAGCTCTCTTTGTCTGGTATAGCTTTCTGACAAGTCTACAGGACACTTTAGTGGCCAGGACAACTCCGTATTATTGCACAGCTGAAAGTGGGGCCGTTTAATATTACAGACCTGAAGAATTCAGAAGGCCAGTGATAATAAACAAGGGTTTTTAGAGGGCGATTCCTCTGTTATGTCAAAGAAATGATTTACTGCCAGAAAGGAGTAATTACTATGTGCCAGACACTGTTGGAAGTGGGTTATTTTTTCAATTAATCTTCACATGAGGTGTTGGTATTATTGTTTCCATTTTAAAGAATAGAAGAAGATCAAGGAAAGAGAGGTTGAATCACTAGTTCAAGCTACCACAGATAACAGACGGCTGAGCTGGGGCAGAAACCCAGAAAGGCTGCCCTGGAGATCAGGTTCTTAACTGTTACGTTTCCCTGCTTCTCCCAAACTTGGCAATGAGCAGGGAAGGAAAAAATCTGCCTCTGGAGTCAGAACAGGTATGGTGCTGACACACAGCATATGCTCAATAAATGAGAGTTATTACTGGTCATTGTAATAACATTGTAAAATAAACTTAATGGACGCGAAAGGAAAGTACCGCTATAAGGGTTATCATATTGTTGGTAAAGTTGAATGTATACTGAAAACTACCTGCTAGACAAATCTGGCAAATCATTTACACTTCTGTGGTACAAAGGGTGAGTAGACTCTACTTGGAATTATCACCTTTAAGTCATCCAAGCTGGGAGGCAGAGGTCCTGGCTTCCTCACAGGAGCAGATGCATTCTGTCTTGGTGTGTTAGGTGTGGTATTGTTCAAAGCTGAATTGCCACTGTTGTTATTTTTGTCGTTGAGGGGCCTTCAAAAGAAAAGGAAATTTAGAGTTTATAATAAAACTAGTGGTCTGGTGCACAGATTTGTGCACATTGAAAGGAAATTAACTAGAGGAAATTAATTAGAAGAAAGCATTATTCGCCCTTTATAATAGAAGTGTCAGAGATGAAAGAAAATTAGTACAATGTATAATAAAATAATATATAAATAAATAACATAACAAAAACATATAAAAACAAAAACATGATATAAAAACATTGATAAAAGCAATGACTGATAAATTGATTAAACTTATTCTAATATCTCCCTGTACACCACATTAAGAGTAAAAACACTTTCAGAGTGCTTGACTAATTTCCCTTGTGATGAAGTATTTACAACTTTAACGTCAGATGCTCTTCGAACTCGAGAGAAAGCAACATATAACTGACCATGTCTGGAAACGGGTTCAGGTAGGAATATTCCTACGCTGTCTAGAGTTTGTCCTTGTGATTAATAGTCATTGTAAATGCTGGCATCATGGGAAACTGTCTTCGAATTAATTTAAATGGGAGGCCAAATGGGGACAAATCAATTCTTGGAATCAGGACAACCTCTCCTTCTGCAGATCCTATTAATACTTCAGCTTCGATTATGTTAGGTCGCAATCTTGTGATAATAAATCTAGTACCATTACAAAGACCTCATTTACTACTAATATTTCTCAGTAGCATGATGATCACACCTACTTTCAATTTTAATTTATGACACGGCATTCCCGAAGGAGTAATATTATTAAGAAATTTGATGGAAAAATTCTCCTTTTTGGCATCATCCATTGAATCGATGGAATCACTTTCTTTCAGCTTCAGAGGTACGTTATACCAATAATAGTTGGTCTTCAGATACATTTTGTCTGTGACACTGGCTTCTTTAGGCTTCAGAGGTACGTTGTGCCAATAGCTGGTCTTCAGACATACTCTGTTGACGCTGCTTTCTTTCAGCTTCAGAATGTCGACAAAAACAACCAAATTCACGATCGACAGTGACAGATCGAAACACACGCATGTGATTGGTGCCAGTGAGAGCTTTGTATGTATTGCGCATGCGCTAGTCAACGTTTATTTTTAAATTGCCAGTGCTTGTCATATGTACCAGCCGGTTGGTCGGTCGTACGGTCAGTCACTTAGCCTTTTATATATATATATAATTTCGGATTTGACATTGCTTCTGGTAAAAATTTGACTATTAAGTTAGGAGGAGAAAAATAGCATGGTCATGTAACTCAATATGGTAAAGATGTCGATCAAATCAGGTCCCAATAAAAATCCCTGCAGGTTGTGCTTGCTTTGTAGAGATTTAGAAAGTGATTCTAACCTTTATATGGAAATGCAAAGCACAAAGAATGGCCATGGCAGCTCTAAAGAAGAAGAGCAGAGCTGGGAGAGCCATACCACCAGATACCGACAATTATTACAAAGCCAGTTTACTCACACGGTGTGGTGCTGGTGCAAGGACAGAACCACAGACACATCGAGATCAGAAAATGCAGGAACAGACTCCCACATACATCGGCCTTGGAGTTATCACAAAGGTGACACCCACTGCAGTTCCATTAAATGGCACTGGCCACACTGGATATTCATACAGGAAAAAGTACTGCTCCTGATGGACCCCTACCTCATATCATCTTCAAAAACCTAAATGTGGCCCTAGCCAGTTTGGCTCAGTGGAAAGAGCACCGGCCTGCAGACTGAAGGGCTCTGGGTTTGATTCTGGTCAAGGGCATGTACCTTGATTGCAGGCTCGATCCCCGGCCCTGGTCTGGGGAGTGCGAAGGCAACCAATCAATGTGTCTCTTTCATATCAATGTTTTTCTCTCTCCCCCTTCCACTCTCTCTAAAAAAAAATCAATGGAAAAATATCCTTAGGCAAGGATTAATAAAAACAAACAAAATTCCTAAATGTGAATTTTGAAAACAATAAAGCTTTTAGAAGAAAACTAGGATAATATCTTCATGGCCTTTGGATAGAAAATATTTCTTAAACAGGACACAAAAAGCACTAAATACAAGGGACACCTTTAAGAGGGTGAAAAGACAAGCCAAAGCCACTGAAGAAATATTTATAATACATTTTTTTTTCTGACAAAGGCCTCATATCTACCATATACTAAGAGTCTTGCAAATCAGTAAGAAAAAGACAGAAAACCCAATGGGAAAATCTTGGGTAAGCATATCACAAGAAAGCATCTCCTAATGATCAATAAATATGTGAACAAGACCTTAACCTCAACAGGTAGGAGGAAAATGCAAATGAAATGCACAACAGAACACCACCACACATCCAGAAGGATTGCTGCTAGACCAACACTGCCAATACCAACTACTTAGAATAGTCAGGACTGTCCCATACACAACTGCCAGAACTGTGCACTGGGATAACCACTCTGGAGAACTATTTCACAGTATCTACTTAAAAAAACCCATGCCTATCCTCTGACCCACCAATTCCATTCCTGACGGACACCTGACAAAGACATATATTTGTCAGCCATAAGATGCAGGCGAGGATATTTATTATGTCATTTTTCATATCAGCCCCAATGGGAAGCAACCCAACTGTCCATCAAGAGTATGATGGGTAGATAAATTACAGCATACTATTCAGCAAAAATGAACTGCTATTTGCACCAGTGAAGATGCATCTCACAAACATGTTGAGCAAAAGGAGCCAGACACACGTGTACTACAGGTTTGCATTTATATAATGTTCAAAAGCAGGCAAAACTAATCTACAGGATAGAAGTCAGGCTAGTCACCGAGAGAGGGACTGATAATGTTGCATGTCTTTTTAAAAAAATTTTTATTTAATAATTTTAGAGAGAGAGGGAAAAGGAGAAACACTGATCTGCTGTTCTACCTATCTCTGCATTTATTCGTTATTGTATGTGCCCGGACTGAGGATCAAACCCGCAACCTTGGCATATTGGGACAATGCTCTAACCAACCAAGCCACTTGGCCAGGGCTAATGATAATGTTCCACTTATTTTTTTAAATTAAATAATTTGTACAATGTCCTTTTTAAAAAATATTTTTATTGATTTCAGAGAGGAAGGGAGAGAGAAACATCAATGACGAGAGAGAATCACTGGAGATCGAGCCCACAGCCCGGGCATGTGCCCTTGACTGGAATCGAACTCAGGACCCTTTAGTCCACAGGTTGACGCTCCATCCACTAAGCCGAACCGGCCAGGGCATGTTCCATTTCTTGATGCAGGTGGTAATATGGGCATGCTTACTTTGGCATCAATTTTCACTTATGACTTATGAACTTTTCTGTATGTAAGATATACTTCATTTAAAAAAGTTTATTCAAAAATGCTGGTTAAGCAGTTGTCAAGTTCCAAAGTTAGGTGCTTTTGTACCAATTTCCCTAAAAGCACCAAACTGAGGCCCCCCCAATGACTTCTTTTTACTGTGCTACTCCTGGCATCGGAATGCAAACAATGGCATTTTCTTCTCTGGTGGCTGACACCTATTAAAGAAGAGGTGACAGGGTGGCTGATACCATGCAGTCAACTTCATTGAGGCCAAGGCTTTACCATCATATAAGCTGTGGTACTGACACCAGTGAGACTCTGAATTCCACATTCTGAAAGTGGGCTCTGCGGTGATGACGAGAATGGGGTGGGGTCCACAGTTGGATGACCTTTCTCAACTGAGATTTAGGAAGCCTGTGTTTGAAGCCAGTTCTGGCCTTGTTAACAGCTAACTAACTTTACATTCATTTGAGTCTTTTTAACCTGCTTTATGTTTTGCTAAATACTTGAAGTATTTGAAATTAAGTTTCTTGAAGGTTCGATGAGATGACAAGTATTTTAAATCTTATTTTTGAATTATGAAAACATTTTATTTAAATCAGAGTTTCTTAACCTTATCCTATATAATAAAAGCCTAATATGCAAACTGTCCCCTCAACTGGGAGTTTGACCACTCACTATGACGTGCGCTGACCACCAGGGGTTGGTGTGGAACACTGTGGGCATCGGCAACACGCTGCGACCTCTCACCAGCCATCTGGGGGCAGGGGTGATGGGGATGGAGGTGAGGTGAGAATGCAGCTACATGGGGGTGGGGGTGATGGGGATGGAGGTGTGGTGAGAATGTGGGGTGTCCACTGAGCTCGCTCTCACTCCCCCTGCTACCCTCCTCCAGGACGCCAGGGCTTGTGCACTGGGGAAGCCCCTGCGCTCAGGTGCTGGGCGCCTGCGAGGAGCCCGCCCCTGTGTGGCATCTTCTGGGTAAGCCAGGCTGCAGCCGCCAGGACCACAGGGGCCGGTCAGGCTCCCCATGGGTTCGCACAGGAGCCGGTCTGTGAGGCTGGTCAGGAGAGACTGCGCTGCCCACCCGGCTTCCGTATGGTGACGCTGTGTGGCCCAGAGGCCTATGCTGCGCCACAGCCTGCGGCGTCCGGCCGCACTCACCACATCACCGCGTGGAGACTTGGGCACCATGACTCAGGTGGAGGGGGGTGTGCAGGTGCCCAGGTGCTGCCCAGGGTCCAGAGGTCAGCTGGGACCTGCCCTTCACACCAGATACTCACACTTTGATTGCCACCCAGGCCTATGGACCGCAGCCATGCACGAATTTCATGCACCGGGCCTCTAGTATTCAATATTGTCCTTGTAAGGAGCCTTTTTAGACAGTTTTTCCTTATTGCTCTCCCTATGAAATTTTAATACCATGGATATGCTGAATGCTTGTCTATGTATTGTATCTATGTATATTCTTTATTAAATTAAAAATGTAAGATTCTCTTCAACCAACTTTTGGTCCTTTGTGAATGAAATTATCTCCTTGAGAATACATAATTTCAGTGAATTATTCTATTCATGCTCTTTTTGGTTGAGATTCTACAATACTCCTGGTTACTATGATGAACAATTCACTATTTAATTCAACCTTTAAAGTAATGGAAATAAATTGACGTTGCTTTCCCCCAAATCAAGAGGGAAAAAGTGGGGGTTTGGAGGAGACTAATGTGATCACTGTGTGGATGAGAAACCTGAAGTTGAGAGAGATGGCATGACCTTCCAGGAACCTTTAGCCAGTGTGTGGGATTATAGCCCTGTGAATTCAGGCTCTTGCTCCTTCCATGGTACCGAAGGCTGCGTTATCAAGAAAATCCCACTACTGCAGGCACTGCAGGACCTCCACATTTAGTTTCTCGTAATGGAGTTTTGGTAAAAAATGTGTTAAAGCCATCTCCATTTCTAGACCTGGAAGCTAAACAGAACTGATGCTCAGTCTTTGTGTGGGGAAATAGTACTGAAGAACCACGGGCTTGCCTCCTCCTGGTCCCTGGATCTTCCTGTGTGAAGTTTTCCTTGGACGGGTTGGCTTGGTCACTTCAGTGGTGGGAATGTTGGTGGAGGAGGGGGGACTGGAAGCCTTGGGAAGACAAAGAACTGAAGAGTTCAGAAGCTCACTCCTCAGATGTATTCTTCCCATCTACAAAGCCAGTCCCATGCAGCCAATATCCTTCATTACAGGAAAGACTATTTCATAGACAGCACAAAAAATCTTTTCATGGGGTTTCAGTTGACCAGTTTCCTCGTCTGGGAAT
Organism: Myotis brandtii; assembly: GCF_000412655.1. Taxonomy (NCBI): domain Eukaryota; kingdom Metazoa; phylum Chordata; class Mammalia; order Chiroptera; family Vespertilionidae; genus Myotis; species Myotis brandtii. The sequence continues at coordinate 1,064,871 of NW_005363938.1, read as the reverse complement.
GGAACCAACAATATCAGTCCTCGTAGAGTAACCATGTGGATGATGATGATGTGAAGGGTTGAGCACACTGCCTGGGGCATCATCAGGAGCACACACACACGTGTGCCATCGTTTCTGTTACTATCATGGAGCCCAAGGAGGGTGGAGGCAGTGGGGATACCTCCGACGTGGACAGAGCTGCCAAGTGGTGTCGTTCGTTTCTGATGCTCTTTCAGCTCTTGGCCTTCCTGGTCCCCTGCCAATGTCAACAGCTGTCTCAGGCCTGCTTGCTCTTAAAATAGTAACACGCTACAAGGTTCTTCCCTCCTTCATCTCCGTGCCCTGATGTTGTAGATTTAAGTGCTTCACAGTAAAGTCTGAATGACTAGTCTAACCTTGCTTGACATATTTGGTTCTTGAAAGAAAACAGTGAAGTGATAACCATTAGCATATGCAGAGGTCTTTCTTACAGAGAAGCTGCTTAGTGGGTCTGTTTTCCACTCCCCGGGGAGGAATGCTTAGCCTCCTGTAGAACACAAGTCCAGTGTCTCCAGATCATGTGATTACAAGTCAAGGGGCTTGACCCAGAGAATAATTTTTCCTTGTATGAGATTTGATCTTTTTCTAGAGTTTCTTTTCCAAGTTGAATATAAATATCCCTTCCTCCTAAAAAGTGAACAAAGTGAAGGATGGGGGCTTTGCATTTTTACCTGTTTCCCAGAAAAAGCATTTGAGGATGCATAACTGGAAGTTTCTTTTATTACATAATTAAAATAAGCCATGGATGTCTTGCTATGGATTCAATCGCAGAAACTGCCAGAACTCACTCCCTCTATCCCTCCCAATTGGGCTCAAACTGTGGAAACATGTTTCTTCTCCATGGTTGTTGGTCACAAAGACTTTTCATTCACTGTCTTTTGGGACATCTATCTTGTTCCTTCTTTTCCATTATCACTGCCCTTTCATCTTCTGGGATCTACTTTACTGCAAAATTTCCAACTGCTTTTCCTATTTCCAGACTCCTCTTCAGTACTGGCGTCAAATGATTCTTTCCTGCATGTTGATTTTACCACGTCAGTGTAGCCTCTGAAACAACTACCACATCAAACTTAGAGTCTGCCCGATTTCAGGTTCCTGCAGACATCGGCCCTACTCAATCCTGTCCTCCACTTTCTTTAAAAACAAATCGTATTATTTAACAGGCCATTCTTCTCACCATCCCATAAACAGGCACTGCACTCTGTACCTCCACTCACATTGTTCCTCTTTGCTTAGAGGGCCCTTCCCAGTTTCAGGCCCTTCCCCACATACACATGCTGCCTTTTTCATAAAACTTTCTTCAGGTTTTATGGTTCTGCTTTTTTTTTTTTTTTTTTAAACTGTTTTACCAGCTCTTATGCTTTTCTCATAGCATTTACCACTAGGCAAATCTTTCTTGGATGCGTAATTGTGAAAAGTCATTTCTAACTTAAAAATTCAGAACTGACTTTGGAGGACAAAACCGAGTGGCATGCAGGCTATTCTCACTGTGCTGACTTCAGACACTGTATGAGAAGCTTTGATGGCAATAAAATGAAAACGGTCATTAAGCACAAATAAATCACAACATCCAACCTTCAGTAACTAATGGATCCTCATAAAAACCACAGTAAAATCCACTTCAGGAGCCAGCCCCGCCCCAGCCCCATACTTGAGTGGCGCAGGCAGGATGGTCTGGTAGTTGTAGTGCTGCTGCTGTTGGCTCAGGATCTGTAGTTGCAGGAACAGCTGCTGCTGCTGGAGCAGGCGGGCGTAGTTGGAATCCAGCTGCGGCTCGTTCTTCTCACCTTTCTGGTCTGGTGGAATGTACTGGTGGTACTTTAACTTCTTTACCCGTGGTTTGGGGTCTTTGCATTTTTTGCTACGGTGCTTGTCATTTGGATTCTTGGGGTGGCTTTGCTATTTGTGAGAAAAAGGGAATAAGAACATTTTAAGAGATGCCACCACATGCAATCTATTTTACAGTGCCTCAGGATTTGGAATGAAAAAGCAACACAGCTTGGGAACTGGTAGAGCCACCGTGGAAAGCAACATACCAGATACATTTAGAGAGCCAGGAAAACATTCACATATTCCCTTGACCAAGAAATGTTGCTCCTAAGAACTCATTTCTCCTGCTATCGTGTTCCCTCAGACTACGGGCAAGATGCTCAGCTTAGCATCATCCATTCACATTCAACAACAGTCACTCTCAGTCTTCTGTGTAGACACATTGCCAAGTGCTTCCATATATTATCTCCCAGTGAAAAACACATTGTACATTAAGTATACAACAGAAAAAAGATTAGGTATATTTCACTATAACTATGTAATATTTTATAATCATTAAAAAACAATGGAGCCTGCCCAGCGTGGCTCAGTGATTGAACCAGGAGGTCACGGTTCGATTCCCAGTCAGGGCACATGCCTGGGTTGTGGGCTCAATCCCCAGTGGGGGTCAACAGGAGGCAGCCAATCAGTGATTCTCTCTCATCATTGAAGTTTCTCTCTCTCTCTCTTCCTTTCTGAAATCAATAAAAATATACAGACAGTCCTCGGGTTACGTTGGACTCGACATACGTCGTTATGTCGCCATCTCCCATTTATAAAAAAAAAAAAGTCCCGTCATTTCGACATATGTACATATGTGCTTTATGTTTTTTTATTATTTATTTACCTCAAGTAAAGGTCAGGAATTGTTATCTTTCTTTTAAATTTTTTTTGCTGTTTCACTTCATTACTGCTGTGTATGTGTTCCATGTGAGCGTCGTAGGTGCTTATGTTGGTGGGTCCCGACTTACGGCGAAAATCGCATTAACGTCACGCCGTAGGAACGGATCTCCGACGTAACCTGAGGGCCTACTGTATTTTTAAAAAATCAATGGAGAATATGCAAAAACAGAAAAATGCTTGTAATGAGAATCAAGCGGAATAAAGGCTATGCATTTCTATGGAAAGTACACACACACAAAAATACTGAGCAATGTAAATATGTGTTTAAAATTTTTTCAAAAAAATATTTTTATTTTGAAAATGGTGTGTGAGACCCCATTTTATGATTAAGATTCAGATGACTCCTGAGTTTTCTTTCTCCTCCATTCATAAGTTACCAGATCACTTTCTACTTTTTAGTACTCATATTATAACTTTGTTTGGAAAAAAACAGTCCACCAACAAAACTATAAGGTATAATTATTCCTAAGCTTCCTTAGGTAAAATACTCAGTAAGAAGACTTTTGAGAAGTACTACATTAAATATGGCTATTGGTGTGATCATTTTATATGTGTTCATATTCGAGTTAGGAAATTTAAAAAAAAACAACAAAGAAAAAAAGACCAGAAACCATCGCTATTAATATTTACTTTTTGCCCACAGATATCCTCATGGCAACTCCCTCCCCTCTTTTAGATCTCGCCCAAGCATGCTACTAGGAATAGAAACATCTCTCCTTGTCTGCTCGCAGCCCCAGTCCTCACTTTATCTTCACCGCCAGCCCTCTCTTGTTTTGCTGTTTACCTCTCAGTCCTAATCAAGGTGGGGTGCTTTGTCATGTTTCCTTCACTGCTTCACTGACTCTCATACCCAGAACAGTGTCTGGCACATCACAAGTGCTAGATAAGTATTTGCTGAGTAAGTTAATGATGAATGTGTATGCAATTAGAAATCACTTGAATTATCACTTACTACACATCACAATGTCAGAAAATATCCTTGCCCACTAAAAATCCTCCTGTAATCTCACAATATTAATCAGTTCATTGTCATGTGCTTATGTTTTTATCAATAATACATTTTATTTCCAGTCTTTTCAAACTGAGCATAACAATGAATGGGGTCTGGGTTTTGGAGTTGTGACTGTAACTGTTAGGTAATGGTAAAACACTGACTCGACTGCGACCAGGAAGCTACCTGTTGACAAGAGAGGGGACACAAACACAAGAACCAGTGTTCCTCAGACCAAATCTGCTATTACCTATTAGCTGGGACATGTTTATTCTCTCAGGAAGCGAGGATGGGAAACAGCTTTCCTCATAGAAAAAGCCAAACAATTGTGGTCTGTTTCCTAATATGTACCGTCCTTTCCTCCACTGGCAGAGTCCTAGGGTTACCTTCCCAACCCCTGAACCTCACATTCTTACACAATGCCTGTTGCCGCTGAACCAAGGCCCTCCTTAAAGACAGACATAGTGAAGAGCAGAACTTTGAAGAGTAGGAGAGGCAGAGAACAAATTCTCAGTCTCTACAGGGAAAGATGGGTTGGCATTCAAATGCTCTTTGTGCCATTGTGGTACATGCTTGGGGATGTGGGAGGAGGTAAGAGCTGATTTTATTGAAGCAGTTGCCACTTGGCACCCTCTGGAATTTCTGGCTCCAATACTTAGCAATGGTAGATGGTGAACTATATTGCTATATACCCTTGAAGCCACATAGACTCAGCCACACTGACAAAGAGAGCCAGGAGTAGAAAGAGAACCTCCTGTCAAGGACAAGGACAGGCTCAGGGGCAGATGGCGATGAGGACTGTGCCTCTGAAGAACCTTGCAATGGGTTAACTGAGAAGGCAGAAAGAGGGCTGGCCTGGAACTTGGGAGACTGAGTCCTTCCTGGCCTGGTCACTTCACTTCTTTGGGCCTCAGTCTCCTCATCTGAAAGGTAGTAAGAGGGTTATCTGGCTCCCTAATGTCCTTTTTTAGTTTGAGATCTGTGTTCTGCTAGTTTTGGCAAAAGGCACATTGAAATGATTAAACTCCTCCGCAGGTTATCCGCTACCCCCACTTTATTCAGCAGTTCTAAGTACACTTCAAAAAACTTGAAAAATGTACTATAGAGTCCACATTTTAATATTCTTTGGGACTTATTCTGAGTTATTCTGACCAAGTAAAACACTAGGGAACAATGCCACAAATCTGCAGCTTATCTGGAGAACAAACCAAGCTTCATCTGGCCAAATCTGCTAAATCAAAAAACCATGCTTACTTCTTTAAACCTTTAACCTGTCATGTAATATATCTGGAATACCACTGAGTTTAACCTTGTGTAGAAAGTCCAGAATCATGTTACCATTAAAGATCTGTTTGTGAGATTTGGGACTCGCGTGAAAGCACCTCCATCTACCCTGTGTCCCTTGTTCCGTCTTGATGGCCCGGGTGGGGGCAGGACTGGGCACTGCTGAGAGAATGACCCCTACACCCTTCCTCGTGGCTCCAGTAGTTTATACACACCATAGTTTGTGCTGTTCTGTGATTGCAGAATAATAGGTGGTGTATTGAAGGTGGTAGTTTCAAATATTAAGGCCTGGTCTAGCCAAGTCCTCCCATGCTTTTGTTTTCAAGGCTTCAGGCTAACAGGCAGGCTGGGCGATGTGGACACATGCCTTTGTCTTACATGTGTGGGGCTACAGACAAGAGTCACAAGATACTCAAACCAGTTTGTATGTGGGGTACCCACCTTTACCAGTGTTGGCCCAGGCTTTGCTGAGGACACAGTGTTTGAGGGGAGCACAGGAGCTGTGGACCTTATGGGGGGCTGATCCGTAGTAGCAGGAGTTTTCAAGAATTCAGGAACTGCTGGGGACACTGTAGTAAACTGGTGGAAAAGGCAGAAAGGGAACAAGTCTGTGAAATCAATGACAGTAAAAATAGAAAAACCAGAATTATAAGGGAATGACCTCATTTTAAAAAACATCCTACTACAAAAGAAACAAAAGGAAAGTATACTATTATGTTGGAGACCCAGATGGAGGAATAACATGTCTTACCTCCATAAAACCAATTATTTAGTCTTTGCCCCAATAGTATAAAAAAGCTAAATCTAAATAGGGTTAGATTGATTAAACTATAGTGTTTTCTCAGGAATATGGTCAGACCCGCCCTTTTTTGGCAGAAAAAAAAGTACAAGACTCTTGTAAAAATGGTCAAAACAATACATGGTATTCGTAAGGTTTGCTTGCCATACAGGTCGCGCTAATCCGGGCTAATTCAAATGTCATCTTTAGTCTTTGTTTCAGGGCCTGATGAGCCCCTCCACCACACCCAGACCCACCATCAGGCAGCATCTGGGAGAAAGCTTCACTCCTGCAGGCCCACTCCTGCACATGTCCTTAAGTGTGGCTCACAGCTCATGCTCCTACCTCCAAACCCAACTAGGTATTCATCACCCTCTCCCCCCATCTCTTGCAAAGAAAATATGGCGACTATTTTTGGTAAGATTGACCTGTTTCATGGGCAGCACCCTCACACTTAAAGCAAGAAGTTAATTTGTTACCTGGGCAATTATTCAATTTCAATTTGGGATCATATATTAACAAAGGAAACCACAGAAGGTTTGGCTAGGTTTTCATCAACCACCTAACAGTCGATTCCAGCTAGCACTCTACTTTAAGTATTCATTTACTGGAAAGACATATTACTATTACAATGAATCAGTCAAATCTTGCCTATTGATTACTACTTGGGTTTACTATTACTAGCCTTATCTTAAGGAAAAATGTCTTTATCACAACGTTTCCAAACAACTCTCAAATTCATTACAACAATCAAAGTCAGTTCTCTTGTTGAAGTATTTGGGTTTAAAAATAGCAAATTGTATTTTCCCTCCTTAAAATAAATGACCTGAAAAGTCAGAGGGCTATTAGCTGCAAGAAATATGAAGCTTGGCACATACTAGATACTCAATAAATGTTTGTTTAATGGGTGAATGGAAATTCCTTGTGGCTTTACTCATGCTAGGTCACACTCTCAAGCCTGCTGGGCCTGTATGTGTGTGAGTGTGCAATTAATTGTGCTGCCCATGTCAACTCTCTGACATTTTTTATTTTGCCATTGATTTCAGCTTTTAAGTAATTATCAGTAACCGTAAGTGTTGACAATAGAAAAGACTTGCTTTTTAAAAAATGGCTACACTCAGTTTCATTTTCAAACAAACGAAAGGAAGAACTTATCCAAAGTGTTGACACCTATGCTCCAGGCTGACTTCCGCCCCCAATGGTCCTGCGACGCCAGCTCCTCGATGGACCTCTGGCATGAAGTGAAAGATGTCAACCAGCTGATCATTGCTCTAAGGGCTAGGGTTCTAAGTTATTTGTTTTCCTTTCACTTTGTACATTTTTGGGAAATACTTATCTCTGGGTCAATTTTCACACAGGGGAAAAACATTCCTTGGCTATTAAATAATTGGCATATGAAGTAGAATCAGACATTGAATTTTAAAATATATATTTCCTTGCAGATAAATTCTACTAACCTGGCAGCTATTTTACCAGTCCAGCCCCCACTGGCTGTTTTGATAGTAATGATGCATTTGAGAGCAGTCAGTGTTAATAATCTGAAAAATAACCCAGGAGCATGAATGTGGTGTTAACTGTTACATTTATGGAAACGTTTTGCCTATATTTCTAAACCCTGCCTAATTGACTTCAGCCCTGATTACTGACTGGTACTCCCATCTTCATAGCTCTTTTGGTATTTCAGTGTGACTTTGCTATTCGGAAAACCACAGATTCCAGCATAATACAAGAATAACTCAACTGAGATACCAGTGATTAACTTTACCTAATCTGAAAATAAATTCAGTTAAAAAGGAAGAAATAGCTAAACTCTGCTTTACATTTTGCCAATCTGTTTCACGTGCCTTAGCAAAACCCTCCAAAAAACCTTGGGTCATATCTAGATGTTAGAATCCTAGTGGCTAGAGTTACAAAAATAAAAATAAAAATAAAAATGTAGATATTAATGCTTCTTAAATGACAGTATTAAAAAAGGGATTAAGAGAGAATATCCAAGCAATAAAAAATACACTTATTTTATTTCACAGTAGGTTGAGCAATATGTTAAAATCTTAAGAGAATGCTTTAAATGTGCTTAAACTGCCACTGAGAACTAAGTTCACCTTATGTATTATCAAAATTCAGTCTCAAAATGATTCAGAATCTTTTCTCTAAGGAAACAAAAAAGCTGCAAACTTTTGCTTTGTTTTACTGGATCTGATCACTGTTCTCATCACAAGTAATAGGTCTCATGACTACTAGTTCTGTAACTGTCATCATAGCGTCATGAAAGGAAATGTCAGGAAACATTGTTGCCTAAGAGTGGATATTTATGTGTTAAATAAAACTCAAAGGAAAGCACTTCCAGTCTTAAAGACTGACCTTTCTCTTACTAGAAATTGCTATGGGAAAGTACGGATACAAAAGAAAAAAACAAGTCAGAGCAAATGTTTAAACTGACTCAAGTTTCATAACATTTCAGGGTCTAACACTGGTTCCTTCTGAAAAGATGATATACTTCCAAGGACCAATCACTGTTCTCTGGTAAGTTCCTTTTTCATTACAATTTCTTTACACAATTCAAGGGGACAAAAACTAGATAATTAAAGACAAAGGTGTTTTTTTTTTGCACTGTTGATTTAAAATCTATAATTAATGTGCTTTTATTTAAGAATGCATCAGAGATCTTAATTATGATGGTAATATGCAAATAGATTCAAAATGAAACTATTTAAAAAATATTTTTTCCATATTCCAATCCCCAAATAAAATGAACACTAGTCAGTGAATAAGTTGATTATAAATAAAAACATGTGCTTTGAAAATTTAATAGGTAGATGGATATTTTATGTTTGTATTTAAACATTTCATTATTAGAGCAAGTAGTTGAACATTAAAAGTGAATTAACCCATTAGCACAACATCACCTGAACAGTTAGTTGTTACTTGATTGCCTAATTAGCAGTGAGGTTTTGCATGTATCCCTCTCATTTAAAAATCTATTTTTAAAATAAATTGTGGTAAAATATACATAACATAAAATTTTCCATTTAAACCATTTAAAGTGGAGGTGACTGGAGGATCAGGGGAAGGCACTGCCCCCATCACCCCACTGCTGCTGCCGAAGTGGGCCTAAGCCGTCAGTAGGCCATCCCCTGAGGGCTCCCAGACTGTGAGAGGGGGCAGGCTGGGCTGAGGGAGCCCCCCTCCAGTGCACGAATTTTCGTGCACCGGGCCTCTAGTTTGTAATAAAAGTTAGTATAATGCTGATTATCTAATGAATGTATGCATGGCTTACCTATTAGACCTTGCATATTCTCTCTGTTAGCTTAAATCTAAGGTTTCTATATTATTTGGCAAAAAGTCATCTACCTGAAAGTTATTGATACACTGGGGAAAAATAGTAGATAGTTTACCAAATTTTCCTAAGCTTGTCTTCTTGAAAATGCACAGAGTAACTGACCAACAAGGTTCCTTGAAGCACTACTTTGAATTCAGCACAGGCTTGTCAGACCACACTTACAGTTAAACATCTGTGTTTATAATAATGAATTAAATGGCTTCAGAAATTGCTGAGAGAAAAGTCTTCAGATGAAAAGAACCAGTGTAAGAGCTCCCAGTACCCACATGTGGCTAGCTGTCCTTAATTTCCTACAGCTTTCCACTGTTCAAGAGTTGCTCAAACATAAAAGAAACTGAGCTCCAATACATGATGTGTGTTCCCTTTATATTTTGGTAAATTCCTTTCCAGCTGTACTTTAATCAGAATTGAAAAGACAAGAGAAAAGTCCAAGGGAAAGCAGTTTTAGTCTCTTACAGACCACACAGAAACACATCTATAATAAAAGCGTAATATGCTAATTAGACCGGACAGAGGACAACCTTCCGGACGAAGCCGGGGCTGCGAGGGCCGAGGCAACGTGCCTCGGCTGTGAGGGCCGAGCCCCTTGCATGAATTTCATGCATCGGGCCTCTAGTATTCAATAATTGTTTTCACTGTTAAAACCTACATCTTAAAGGAAAAACGTGTTGGTGTACTGTACTGTCCACATTGCAAGGTCATTAGCATTTCAGCACTGGGGTTTTAAGAGAAGTGCTTGGAAAATCTGTTCTTTACTTAGATATTATGAGTTAAATTTTTTGGTAGGGAATGTTTCTTCTATTTGAATACTTTGCTGTAGGACTTAATCCTCTGGTATCTGTGTTCTGAAAAGAATGAAGGAGACTATAGTCAAAAGACATTTTGGAATAAAGCAAAGCATTAAGAAATCTTGAGCTTAATTTTCTCTCAACTAATTATCTGTAATAAAACTTTTAAAGAATCTAAAAGAAATTCCCTACACTGGCCTTGAACTTTATATTAGGCCAAGTGTTCAAAAAAAAAAAAAAATGAACAGGGAACCCAGCCGGTGTGGCTCAGTGGTTGAGCATCGACCTTTGCACGAGGAGGTTAATGGTTCGATTCCTGGTCACAGGTCACATGCCAAGATTGCAGGCTGGATCCCCAGCAGGGGGTATGCAGGAGGCAGGCAATCAATGTTGCACTTACAGTTAAACATCTGTGTTTATAATAATGAATTAAATGGCTTCAGAAATTGCTGAGAGAAAAGTCTTCAGATGAAAAGAACCAGTGTAAGAGCTCCCAGTACCCACATGTGGCTAGCTGTCCTTAATTTCCTACAGCTTTCCACTGTTCAAGAGTTGCTCAAACATAAAAGAAACTGAGCTCCAATACATGATGTGTGTTCCCTTTATATTTTGGTAAATTCCTTTCCAGCTGTACTTTAATCAGAATTGAAAAGACAAGAGAAAAGTCCAAGGGAAAGCAGTTTTAGTCTCTTACAGACCACACAGAAACACATCTATAATAAAAGCGTAATATGCTAATTAGACCGGACAGAGGACAACCTTCCGGACGAAGCCGGGGCTGCGAGGGCCGAGGCAACGTGCCTCGGCTGTGAGGGCCGAGCCCCTTGCATGAATTTCATGCATCGGGCCTCTAGTATTCAATAATTGTTTTCACTGTTAAAACCTACATCTTAAAGGAAAAACGTGTTGGTGTACTGTACTGTCCACATTGCAAGGTCATTAGCATTTCAGCACTGGGGTTTTAAGAGAAGTGCTTGGAAAATCTGTTCTTTACTTAGATATTATGAGTTAAATTTTTTGGTAGGGAATGTTTCTTCTATTTGAATACTTTGCTGTAGGACTTAATCCTCTGGTATCTGTGTTCTGAAAAGAATGAAGGAGACTATAGTCAAAAGACATTTTGGAATAAAGCAAAGCATTAAGAAATCTTGAGCTTAATTTTCTCTCAACTAATTATCTGTAATAAAACTTTTAAAGAATCTAAAAGAAATTCCCTACACTGGCCTTGAACTTTATATTAGGCCAAGTGTTCAAAAAAAAAAAAAAATGAACAGGGAACCCAGCCGGTGTGGCTCAGTGGTTGAGCATCGACCTTTGCACGAGGAGGTTAATGGTTCGATTCCTGGTCACAGGTCACATGCCAAGATTGCAGGCTGGATCCCCAGCAGGGGGTATGCAGGAGGCAGGCAATCAATGTTGATGTTTCTATCTCTCTCTCTCCCTCTCCTTTCCTCTCTCTCTAAAAATCAATAACAACATACATTTCAAAAAATGAACAGGAAAACTAGAAAAATTCATTTAAGCCATAGGATTAAATGTGCAGGATTAAATGATTAGGCAACATATGTAAAACACTGGTTCAAGTAAACAAGAAGCAAAGTGAATGCTATGCAGTGCTACTCCAAGTATGGTCTGCGGACCTTTGTTACCTGCCTGCGACAAGGATAGGAAGACTAACGGAAATCTGATGTCACCCCACTACTTTCATTGTATTTTACAAGAAAATTAGTCCACAACGCTTTGGAAATTAAACAAACTATATAAAAAACAAACACACACCAGTCTTTCCCTACAGGCAGTTGAACGACCACTGTTCTATAGCAACTAAAGTCACCATCAAACTCTTCCACAGTTCCCATTAAAAACTAAGAATCTCAAGAATATCTGAAATATAAGACATTTATGTTGCTCTTTTATTATCTTTGCCCTATAAGGACTATTTTAATATTAGTAATGAGACTGACTTGGGGGGGGGGTGAGGTACAATGGTAATTTTAAAGCAGGAAAAAGTATATTGCAGAGATCATCTCCTAGGATTTTTCATTTATTAAGGCAGTAAGCACTGCTTGTGTTGGATCCTGTGTGTTCAGTATGAAGTTACTAAGATAAAATGATGGGACATCCCTACCTGTTGGAAACTTCATGTCTAATGAGAAGCAGTGTTTTCACATAGGTTCTTTCCCCTTGAACTACTATAATGTGAAAGGAATTATATTTAGGGAGATAAATATATTTTTTATATATCAAGTGAGATGCCTGGATAAGTTCTATAAACAACACTAGATAACAGTGAAAATAAAATACAAAATTTGCCAAAACAGTATAGCACAGTTAACAGAGAGATACTTCTTTAATTACATGAATAAAAGTATAAATAATAAGAATCTTTGTTAGATTCCTTACTTATAAATACTACAAGGGAATTTTATGAAGGACACACAAGCCTTCATAAAATTTAAGAAGGCCTTGAGGCATATGGTACAGAAATTACATAACAAGTAAAGTTGCAGTGAGCCAGCTCTGATTCTGGGTTCTTTTACTTGAATGTGTAAGTAGGGAGTGTACCGTACTCGAAAGTGGGTATCTGCCCACAGGCTCAGTTAACAGATAAAGAGCAGACTATTAATGGTCTGCACACAGCAGGCAGAAATGGTGTCGCAGCAACACTAAAGCATGTTATAAAAACTGTTTAAGTTCAAGAATGATCTAAGGCAGTGATGGCGAACCTTTTGAGCTTGGCGTGTCAGCATTTTGAAAAACCCTAACTTAACTCTGGTGCCGTGTCACATATAGAAATTTTTTTATATTTGCAACCATAGTAAAACAAAGACTTATATTTTTGATATTTATTTTATATATTTAAATGCCATTTAACAAAGAAAAATCAACCAAAAAAATGAGTTGAAAATTTAATAGGTAGATGGCATAGGTTCGCCATCACTGATCTAAGGCAATAAATAGAGTATACTTATTTTTTAAGAAACACGGCTATTCCTTTTTTTCCTTCAAGGAATTCTGGAATGTAAGCCCAATAGATAGGACTACCTTTGGTTAAAGTTTCTGACTTACAAACTTAGCTGGAGACCAAGTTTCAGGAGCAAAGTAAAAAACCTAATAGTATAAGCCATCTTGGGAAAAGGAGAATGAGTCTGCACAGGTGAACTGTCGTGAAGCCATTACCAGGTAGATGGCTGAATTTTTTTGTGTTACTAAAAATTCTGTGTTACTAAAAGCTAAGGCCATGCTATTAGCTGTCTAATATCCTGACCTACTCAGACAGAAGCAGAAAAGAACCCAAATGGATAAGTAGAACTGTGTTTTAATGTTATTTACTTTCATACTTGACATTCTTTTTAGCCCTGTTTTTAAAGCTCAAAACCAGAGTACAGCAAATATGTGAGAACATAGTAGGGGCTGGTTTTCCTTGCTCTCTCTTTCTGCCTGCTTAGACCTTGGACCATGGGCTGGTCCCTGACCCATTCTTCTTCCAGGCCAGGTTCCAGTAAAGCTCAGGGGCTAGTCACTCTTGCCCTGTAAACTTGGACAGGAGCATAGGAACTGTAGCTACCCACACCACCTTTGATGAGTCCAAGCTGGAGAGGCTCTGTTCTCAAAGGAAGAACACAAACACTGCTTCTGCAAACTGGATGCTAGTCAGCCTCATGGTGCTGAGTTCAGTTCAATGTTTACTGAGCACTTTTCCTGAACTAGGGCCTATGCTAGATGTTAAAGACACACACACACACACACACACACACACACACACACACACACACACACCCCTCTTGTCCTCTAAGAGTCAAAGTTCTTCTCATAGGCCAGTGATGGCGAACCTTTTGAGCTTGGCGTGTCAGCATTTTGAAAAACCCTAACTTAACTCTGGTGCCGTGTCACATATAGAAATTTTTTTATATTTGCAACCATAGTAAAACAAAGACTTATATTTTTGATATTTATTTTATATATTTAAATGCCATTTAACAAAGAAAAATCAACCAAAAAAATGAGTTCACGTGTCACCTCTGACACGCGTGTCATAGGTTCGCTATCACTGTCATAGGCTTACACTTTCACATTTTATTTAGAGGCATAGACACAATAACAAAGAAATTAATATAGTTCAGATTATAGTAATTAGTACAAGGAAGAAAATAATGCTGAAAGACAAACAGATATTCATGAAAGAGAAGAAATGCTGTAAGAAAATATGCAAATATTTTAAATCTCCAAACTTCCATACTTCTCTGAACCCAGGCCTCCCCTGGTATAAGAGTTAAGGCAGATAACTGTTAAATTCCTTTCCAACTAAAAAAATTCTATGATGTTAGATTTTAACAAGGACATTTTCTACTGAACTTGACTAATCCCATTAAGTAGCTCAATAATTTTGACTTTAACCCCCCCCCCCCCACCCCGCCCCAAAGCCTAGACTTTTGCCTCATTACTTCAAAGAAAGCAAGATGGGTAACCAGCAACTCTATTGGAGCCATCAGAGAAGATTCAGCCAGGATTCTCATTCTTGCCATGTCTGCTCAAATTTACATGGTCTGATCTGGAAATATGGCCTCAATATGTGCCCCCAGTGTTTCAGTCAGTGCATGAAGGATATAGACTTCATTAAGTTGGACCAGGTAAACTTCCATGAATGGGTCACTTAAGACATCTCCCCTGCCCTAACCGGTTTGGCTCAGTGGATAGAGCATCAGTCTGCGGACTCAAGGGTCCCAGGTTCGATTCCGGTCAAGGGCATGTACCTTGGTTGCAGGCACATCCCCAGTAGGGGGTGTGCAGGAGGCAGCTGATCGATGTTTCTAACTCTCTATCCCTCTCCCTTCCTCTCTGTAAAAAAATCAATTAAAAAAAAAAAAAGACATCTCCCTTACCACAGAATGCTATCTCTTGTACATGAAATAAAAAACTTCAGTTATTTAAAAAAACACAAAAAACCCCCAAAGCCTAGCAGCCATTTTTAACAGGGGCCCTTCATGCAAACTGCTCTTTATAGAGAATTCTGCACTGAACTACCAGCCTCTGCACTGACCTGCCAGCCTGTACAGTGTTTCTGCCATCTGAGCCACCCCTTATAAAGGAATTCCTGGAATCCTACTTCAACCAATAGGACTGAGGCTTTCTCCACCTAATTGGAGTTGTGCAGCTCTGACCAACCAGAGTGGTTCTATTCTGACCAATCAGGACAGTGCCTTTTGAACCAATCAAAATGCGAGGATTTGGAGTCCTCATTTGCATGAAGACAGACCAATCAGGGCAAAGGGGTGGTGACTTCTGTCCACATAAGCCAGCTACCTTCTGGCTCTGAGAGTATACTTTCCTTTTTCACTGAACACTGCATTTCCCTGGCTGAGCTAAAACAAAGATGTCTTATCAGAGCGCAGAGTAGACCAGTGAGGACCAGAGCAGAGCTGTCTACCCAGAGAGAGGCCTGGCCTCAGGGCTACCTTACAGCTATGCTGTTTTCACAGCCAAGCTGTATCACAGTTGAGCTGTTTTGCACTATTAAGCTTCCTTCTTCAACACACACCAAATTGGGGATTCCTAATGGGGCTGAATTGGTGTTAATAACCATCAGTTGACAACTATAAGGAGAGAACAACAAATTATATACAGCATAAGAGTTCTTATAAAACCAAAAGAAACATGAACACCCACTGAAAAATAAGAAATGTGTATTTCCAATGCAATTATAAAAAATATTTTAGATTCTTTTGCATGCACTAGATTTTCAGTTCCTAATACAATCTGACACATAAAAGGTGCTCAATATATAATTGTTGAACAGGAGAAACCAAGATGGTGGCATAGGTAAACACCGGAAATTGCTGCCTCACACAACTACTTCAAAAATACAACTAAAAGACAAAACGGACATCATCCAGAACCACAGGAAGGCTGGCTGAGTGGAAATTCTACAACTAGAAGGAAAGAGAAAAGCACACAGAGACTCAGAGGAGCTGCGGAAGTAAAGTGCAGAGGTACGGAGGTGCATGCACGTGGAAAGGGCTGGCAACTGAGGACACGGTAGTCTTTTTCAATCAGGAGGGAGTCTCAAGCTCCCAACTGCTCTGAACTCCAGTTCCAGGCAAGTCTCTGGGGACCCAGACTCATACGGGGAGCAACTGGACTATCTGGCATCAGTTGGAAGGGCGGCTTTCTCTCAGAGGTGCTTGTAGCGATTACTGGGACATTAGGGTAGGACTGAGGAGCAGCCATACCTGCTTGCTCCGCCCTGTTGATCCCCTGAGACCCCGCCCCACCCAAGCTGTGCGC
>NW_005363938.1:1007473-1046992 GCF_000412655.1 Myotis brandtii | reverse complement strand
GGGGGGAAAAAAGAGGAACAACTGTAATAATCTGAATGATAAAGATTTAATTAAAAAAAAAAAAGAATGGTTAGCAATTTACTTTCCCTTCTAGTAACAATGTAAAGCACAAGTAAAATTCAAAAAGCATATCTTATTAATTGAATGCTCTCATTACTCTTGCAATTTTGAATAAACTCACTTTGGATGGTTAAAAAAAAATTATTGTTGAACAAATGAATTCAATCTAACAAAAATCAAGGAGTCAATTAAAACAGTCAAATATCCAAATGGTGTGCAAGACTTATGGTAATGGTATTACCTACTTGTGGTAAACACATAGTGACTGGAAATCTGTATTACCTTCCTGGAAAGCAATTATCTTATCTTTTGCCCAACAAAAGTTTCAAGTTCATTTCCATATCTGGTAATTATCCAGAGAAATAATGAAATAAGTGCTCAATAGTGTATGTATTAAAAAAACACACCAGGGTGTAGCAAATATGTGAGAATACAACAGGGGCTCTTATTGTGTGTATGAGTGAAAAACAGGAAATAAGTCCAAATAACCAACAATGGAAACTGGTTAAAAGAGATGCAGTATTTCAGTTCAAGTGAATACTACGTAGCAATAAAAAGTGATATATATTTATTGACAAGGGACTATATCAAACTTAAAAACTTCTTTGCATTAAAGGACACTATCAACAGAGTGAAGAAGTGACACATGGAATGGGAGAAAATATTTGCAAATCATATATCTGATAAGAGGTTAATATCCAAAATATATGAAGAACTCCTACAACTCAAAAATAGAAAAACAAATAATCTGATTAAAAAATGGGCAAAAGACTTTAACAGACATTTCTCCAAAGATAATATAGAAATAGCCAACAAGCATATGAAAAGATGCTCAACATCACTAATCATTAAAGAAATGCAAATCAAAAGCATAGGGAGGTATCACCTCACACCACTGGCATGGCTACTATTACAAGAACATAAATTAACAAGTGTCAGCAAGGATGTGGATAATTGGAATCCTTGTGCACTGCTGAATATGAAATGGTACAGCCACTATGGAGACCAATATGCAGCTTCCTTAACAAATTAAAAATAGAATGACCATATGATCCAGCAATTTCACTTCTGGGTATATGCCCAAAAGAATTGCAAACAAGTCTAGAAAACAAGATTTCCACACCCATGTACACAGCACCATTATTTACAAAAGTCAAGAGGTGGGACCACCCAGTGTCCACTGACAAATGGCTAAAAAAATGTAAATCCATACAATGGAGTATTATTCAGCCTTAAAAATAAAGGAGATTCTGTCACATACTACAACATGGGTGAACCTTGAGGACGTTATATTAAGTGAAATAAGACAGTCACAAAAAGATAAATACTGTATGATTCTACTAATATGAAATATCTAAAGCAGTCAAATTCATAAAGACAGAAACTGAACGGTGGTTGCTAGGGCCTGGGGGGAGGAGGAACTGGGAGTTGTTTACTGGGTATAGTTTCAGTTTTGCAAGACGAAAACATTCTGGCAATCTGTTGCACAACAATGTGAGTATATTTAACATTACTGAACTGTACACTTTAAAATGGTGAAGGTGGTGCCCTAGTTGGTTTGGCTCAGTGGAAAGAGTGTTGGCCTGTGGACTGAAGGGCCCCGGTTTGATTCCAGTGAAGGGCACATACGTGGGTTGTGGGCTCGATCCCCCATAGGGGGCGTGTAGGAGGCAGCCGATCAATGATTCTCTCTCATTGATCAATGATTCTCTCTCATTGTTGAGGTTTCTATATTTCTCTCCCTCTCCCTTCCTCTGTAAAACCAATAAAATAAAAAATAAAATGGTTAAGGTGGTAAAAAAAGGTGGACTTTATGATATATGAATTATATCTAAAAAAAAGTTATGTGAAATATTTTAAGAGTTACAAACTGTAAAATAAAAATGTGTGTATAGAACAGAAATGAATTGCAATAATCTACTGAAAAATGTTAACAGTGGTTAGATTACAGGTGAATAGATATTTCTCCACATTTTCAGACTTTTCTTCTGGTGAGAATGTACTGATATGTAAAATACAAGAAATATACTTGATATACAAAAAAGCAAGGTACTTTCTCTATTTAGGGGTAAAAACAAGAAGGATGATACCTGGGCTGGAGTGTTTGCAGTCACAGGAGACGGTGACTCACTAACTCTTGGCTCACTGGGGGATGCGGCCGAGCCCTGCGACTCCTGGCTGGCGGGCTGGTCTGGAGACAAAGCATCACTACTGTCTTCGTCAAATGAGAAATCTCCCTGAGTTTGGGGATAGCCTTCCTTCCCAACGCCTAAAGAAAGAAATGATTTGTAACTGATTTTTGCCTTGGAATACCAAACTTAAAATGAAAAAGGAAGAGAATACTGTTTTTTTCTAAGAACCTAGGAATCTGGTTATAAAAAAAAAAAAAGAAAAAAGAACATCATGTACTTCCCGCCACTACCTGCCTTAAGTACTTGGGGGGAAAATCAAACCTGAATCTAGTCAAGCCTTTGAATCCAACTGCCAGTTATAGGAAGTACAGGAGACAGGAAGTTTTTTTTTTCTTTTTTAATATTTTATTGATTTTTTTACAGAGAGGAAGGGAGAGAGATAGAGAGTTAGAAACATCGATCAGCTGCCTCCTGCACATCTCCTACTGGGGATGTGCCCGCAACCCAGGTACATGCCCTTGACCGGAATCGAACCTGGGACCTTTCAGTCCACAGGCCGATGCTCTATCCACTGAGCCAAACTGGTTTCGGCAGGAGACAGGAAGTTTTTAATGACACCTGTGGATGCAAATGCATCCAGTAAAATCAGAATGTGGAGATGCCACAGATAAAACCACCACATTCATCAACAAATAAATAGTAAGAAATGAAAGGAGGAAGGCCCATGTAAAAGATTAAGACTTAAGAGGTGTATCAGCCAAAGGCAACATGTGGACCTTATTTGGATCCTGATATGGAATCCAACTACTACAAAGCAGTGAGAGGCAATGGGGAAAATGGGGCTGGTGACTGGGTATCGTGTTAAGTCCCACTTCATGGAGTGGCCCAGCTATACTGATACCTTGCTTTTGGGAGCCCGTTTCCTTGGGATTAAAAGGAATCATAGCTGATTGTACTACTTCGAATTATGGACTACGAATGGCGTAAGATTGAAATTCATACTAATGCAAAACAGAAAGTCCCCGTGAGTAATGGAAACTATCATAGTTTTCAAGTAGAATATTAACTTTAAAAAATTGCTTGCTGAGCCCTAGCCGGTTTGGCTCAGTGGATAGAGTGTTAAACTATGGACTGAAGGGTGCCAGGTTTTGATTCCTGTCAAGGGCATGTACCTAGGTTGCAGGCTCGATCCCTGGCCCTGGTCTGGTACGTGTAGGAGGCAACCAATTGATGTGTCTCTCTAACATTGATGTTTCTCTCTGTCTCTCCCCATCCCTTCCACTCTCTTTAAAAATCAATGGAAAAATATCCTCAGGTGAGGATTAACCAAAAAAAAAAAAATTGCTTGCTGAATAAGTGGCATTATTCTGGAATTTATTTTTCATGCTAAATTTTATACCAGAAAAAAGTGGAAACATTAGTAACAAAGTATGATAAAAGTGAGATAAGATGGACAAAATACTACCATTCATAATGAATACATATATACTCATCTCTATTTACCTTGCTGAACTAACACAGAACAAGCTATTTTTCTTTATCTTTCTTAGAAGTACAAAGAACAAAAATAATAAGAACTTTGTAAAAATTTTAAACAAAACAACATAAACTAAACAGTATAGTACAATAAGTCTAACTTAGACAATGTGATAAGGAAATCAGAACTTAAAGACTTAAACTTAGGATGTAAGGAGAATCTCTGTGTTACTGGTAAGAGATGCTATTCTTAACAGTATCTAATATACAGTTAGCCCTCTGTATCTGTGGGTTCTGCATCCTCAGATTCAAACAACTCCAGATCAAAAATATTTCCCCAAAACGTTACATTGTTGCTGACATGTACTACATAGTTAGGCCTAAGATGACTGCCTCTGTAGTGAACATGTACAGACTTTTTCTTGCCATTATTCCCAAGCAATATAGTTTAACAATTATTTACATAGCATTAACATGGTATTAGGTATCTAGAAATGATTTGAAGTGTATGGGAGGATGGTAGGTAGGTTAAATGCGAATGGCATTTATATACAGGACTTGAGCATCCAAGGATTTTGGTATCCATGGGGGGTCCTGGAACCAATCTACCTTGGATGCTGAGGGACAACTGTAATAATAATAATCATGGAATCAGTGCAGGTGTTAATTTCTAACCTACCAGAAAACAATACTTATGATTGGTGCTGGCCTTTAAAAGTAAATTTGTTTTCTCTAAAACTGCCAAGCTGTTTTTCTCCCAGAATAAGTTTTTAAAGTCTTGCCTATGATTGCTTCCTTAACACTGGAGTCCACAGGCAGGATGTTTTTCTCCACCAGCTCCATAGGACCAGGTCTCTGAGCAATCTTTTCATTCAGATCATCAGCTAGGCGAGCTCTTTTCAACTTCATCTGAGTGGCCTGCAGGGATGGCTCTGCAAATGTTTCTAAAAGAAGAAACACAGCTTAAACCATTACTTGAATTACTATCTCTATTCCACAATGCTATTTCAGGCCAACTAATTTAAGTTAAATTGGTTTAAACATATTGATGTGTTCTCAACATATTTATGGAAAAAGAAAATGACTTTTTAAGACTGTTCCAGTATATATTTTATATTTTTAGTCCTGGATAGCTTTATACTGCCTATACAATATGGATGCCCACTGACTCAAATAAACATGAACTTAAGCAAAAAGTGGGGTACTGCTATTGTTCATTTATGGCAAGAGCGGCATATTCACATTTATTAGGTATCAGGGATACAGAGGGTGAACAAGACAGATGTGGTCCATGGCTCAAGAAGTTCAGTGTTTTAGATTTGGCTTCATTGGAAAGTCAGTTCCTAGAAGTAGAGACACTGTATCTTAGAAATCTGTATTTTAGGATATAAACTTCTCTGCAGGAGACAATGAGAAGAGCTTCAAATCACATTCTTGTATTGATCCCCATGTGTCACAGAGTCAATCATCATAATTAAGAATTTGGGTTTATTTCTGCATACATAAATAATCCTGTGTCTGTTAGAACATTCAATTACTGTACATAGTAATTAATGGTCATATAAAAGCATCAACTCATCTATTTACAAATAAATGAACTTGTGAAACTATTATAAACATCGTAACTTGTTCATTTGCATAATTCTGTCAATTACTTGTGTTTCTCATAACTCTAACATTTTATTACATTGTTCTAAATAATGTTTATAATTGATTAAACATAATGATGAGGTGTTAATGCAAAATTTAGAGTTGAAAGTTGCTTGCCTCTTAAATTATACAGAAGGTCTTTTAATGAAAGTCCCCATAAGTATTCTCAGGATTAACTGATGTTCTTCATTTTGTAGGTAAAATGTCCTTGTTGAAGCCCAAAGCAAGCCTGAGGCCGATAAACTACTCTGCGGCACATCTGAGTATAGCTGACCCCTGAACACCTCAGGGGTTTGGTGTGTGGACTCCCCCCACAGTCAGAAATCTACATATAATTTAACTACTAATAGCCTACTGTTGACCAGCCTTACTAATAATTTAAATAGCCGATTAACACATATTTTATATGTTATATGTATTATTCACAGTATTCTTAGAATAAAGTAAGCTAGAGTAAAATGATACTAAGAAAATTTTAAGGAAGGCAAAATACATTTATAGCATTCACTGAAAAAATCATATATAAGTAGACCTGTACAGCTCAAACTCATGTTGATCATGGGTCACTGCACTTATCTTTCCACCAGTTGATTTATATGCTCACCAAAACCATGATTGTCCACAAAATAGTTCATATCTGTCAGGATTGCTAATGTCAATACATAATATAATTAGATGTTATGAGGAAAGACAAAGTTCAAAAATAGAATGATTATTAATACTTTCAATAATAAAGATTTTTTAAAAAATGTAAGAACAATAAAAAAATAAAATGCTTCATAGAAACCTGTACAAATGCTTTGGAACAATTTGAGAAAGGTAAATCATTAAAAAATCACTGTCAAATTAGGGCAGTTAGTAACTGTAAAAGATTTGGGGAAAAATTGTAAAATCTAGGATTTAAAAACTCAGATTGCTTTTCAAGTGTCTTAAAGTTTTTCTTCCACCATAAATGGAAATTGTAGACAATGTACAATGGTTTTGTGCTTTATGCAAGAAAGATGAAGTGAACTCCATTCATTAAAGCCTTCCCCGAAGTGAAGGTCCTAGCCCTCAGTCAGAATTCTGGCAAATAAATGCACGTCCATAAGTTAAAATAACGTGTAGTCATCTCATTTTTATGATTTTGCATATAACTAATTGTGGCCCCTATCTTGTTAGATAAAACACTTCTAACCATACAGGATGATAGGTTGTGAGAATTAGATCATGCACTCTTAGATTGATATTTAAATGCTTCTGTTAAGATTTAGGTCAGCGGTTCTCAACCTGTGGGTCGCCAACCTGTGGGGTCGAGACCCCTTTGGGGGTCGAACGACCCTTTCACAGGGGTCGCCTAAGACCATCGGAAAACACATATATAATTACAGTGGTTCTCAACCTTCCTAATGCCACAACCCTTTAATACAGTTCCTCATGTTGTGGTGACCCCCAACCATAAAATTATTTTTGTTGCTACTTCATAACTGTAATTTTGCTACTGTTATGAATCGTAATGTAAATATCTGATATGCAGGATGTATTTTCATTGTTACAAATTGAACATAATTAAAGCATAGTGATTAATCACAAAAACAATATGTAATTATATATGTGTTTTCTGATGGTCTTAGGCGACCCCTGTGAAAGGGTCGTTCGAGCCCCAAAAGGGTCACGACCCACAAGTTGAGAACCGCTGATTTAGGTAGAGCAGTCTTCTGCCTTCCTCTTCTCTCCCATCAACACAATCTTCGTGATACCAGGAATATGTTTGGAAAGAAACTATTCCAAAAATAAATACCCAGAGGCTGGCATTTCGGTATGTTTCTGTTCCTAGTCTTATTACCACCTCATTTCCATTAGGCTGAGGCTGGATTTTAGCTCCTAAACTTCAGAAAACAATTTAGACTTTTGCCTGCCAAGTATCAAATTGGGATAATGTTAAAATAACTTGGGGGTGGTTTTAGAGCATTTTAAAAAGTATAGATGACACATTTTTTCTTACTTTAAAAATCCCAACTTGAGTACAGATGTCCTAAAAACATCACTTAAGGTTCAGTCATGTACATAAGTAGGTTTTTAAATGTTGGGTAGCCTTCTTTATATAAAGCAAATATGATTTCTTTTGATAGCTAAATGTATTGGCCTTGGTTTTAATTATATTAATAAAGCCTGTTACAGTTAGGGGGTAAGTTGAAACAGGCAGCATTGTTCCTCCAAAAATGCCTCTTATAGGTCAAGATGTCTGCAGGCAGAGAAAGAGCCATTACCTAGTCACTTACCAGTAAATTACTTCTTTGGAGGTTCACTTATCCCTGATAGCTGGTAGCGGCTCCTGCCCTACCACTGGAGTTCTGGAAATGTTTTTTCAGTCCAGTGGACTTCTGAGAACACAACCTGAAGAGTTTATCAGCCAGGGGCTATCACTTCCTGCCCCAGATATGAAGACAGTCACATAATCATAGATTCTTTGGACTAGAAGAGACCCTACTTGGGGTTGTAGAGGCTAACTTTATACTTGGAGCTTCTTTACAACATCCTTAATGTGGTGTCAGCCTGTACTTATTCTCACAGCAGCCTCTTTATTCCCTATAAAGCACTTTTCTGATTGTGTAATTCATTTATTTTGTGTGTTTATCTGGCTGTACCATTAGAATGTAAACTCCATGAAGACAGGTTCACTTGTTGGCCTCTGGTGTCTGGCTCACTGGCCAATGACTAAACACCTCTGATCACAGCCACCATGTGGCTTCCTGAAGAGTCTGTATTTGGACATACCTGACCTTTAGGGTATTATTCCTTATGTTGAGCTACAACCTAATACTTTTTACTTTTAACGTCAACCTAATTCTCATGTCAACCTAATTCTAATACTAAATCTGTCATCAGGCCAGAGAGAACAAATCTAATCTTTCTTCTACATGATAATTGTGTCTGAATATTTGAGAAGTTTTCAGATTCTTTCTGTATCTTCTCAAGTTTTAACATACTGAAGACTATCACAGGGTAAAGCTCCTAGTCTTGCTCAATAAATTAGTCAGAGAAGCAAAACAATGAAAGAAAATGTAACTTGAGAAATTTATGGTGGTGATACCAGCTTTCAAGAATGCTCTGTCTTCAGCCACTGTGGAAAACAGTGTGGAGTTTCCTCAAAAAATTACAAATGGAACTGCCGTTTCACCCAGTGAACCCACTACTGGGAATGTATTCGAAGAACCCCGAAACACTAATAAGAAAGAATATATGTACCCTGATGTTCATAGCAGTGTTCTTTACAATAGCCAAGATCTAGAAAGAGCCAAAGTGCGAATCAGTAGATGAGTGGATAAAAGCCCTTGTGGCTCAGGTGGTTGGGGTGTTGTCCTGTATACCAAAAGGTGGTGGGTTCGACCCCTGGTGGGGCATGTGTGGGATTAACATTTCTCACTTCTCTCTCTCTCTCTCTCTCTCTCTCTCTCTCTCTCTCTCTCAGCTGTAAAAAAGAAGCTCTTTTTTTTTGTGACAGCATGGATGGACCTGGAGATTATTAAACTAAGCGAAATAAACCAGTCAGAGAAAGACAAATGCCATATGATCTCACTTATATGTGGAATCTAATGACCAAAATGAACTGACGAACAAAATAGGATCAGATGCATGGAGGTATGGAACAGACTGAGAGAGCTAAGGGGAGGAGTGTGGGGGTGGGGGAATAGAAGAGATTAGCCGAAGAACAAAAATGCATATGCGTAGCCCATGGGCACAGACAACAATGGTGATGGTGGGGTGGGGGGGGGGGGGGGGGGGACATGTGTAATAGTGCCAACAATAATAAAAAAAAGAATGCTATGTCTTCAGAGAGAAAAATATCCTGGCCTTAGCCATTCGTCTCATGAAAGATGGAATAGAACCATCCCTACCAGCTTCATAAGTGATGAGGCCAGATGGAGAAAATTTGGTGGGCTGAGTGGAGGGTGTTTAAGATAATGGTTAAATCAAGCTGGACAGTTGTGGGCAAGTAGCAACAAAGCAATAATGTTAGGTGTGGACATTGTACCAGGCAGACATAACAGGGAAATCTATGGTTAGACTTGTGGCTATTGTACCCTTTATGACTTAATGAGTGGGCACATGTCCCTCTCTGAAGAAGAAATCCTCTGGACTGAAAAGTTTTTCCAGGACAGTATGACAGACACCTATGGTACCAGCTGGAGGGGAAGAGTCAGTCCATCAGTAGGTTATTTGGAGAATCAAACCTTTCCCATGTACCTAACATAACTTTGGGTCTTCATGTTGCTATCCAATTTGGAGGATGTCAGCCTGTGGGGTAAAAGTTATTAAATGGGAATAAAAAGAAATGGCGGCATTCTCACATAAAACAAGCAGAAATAAAATTTTTACCTTCTAAAATGTGCATCCTGACAAGTTCAGAACGATCTGGTCGACTTCGAATCTTGTGCTTCAAAAAGTTTTCAGTCTTAAAAAAAAAGAGAGATAATCTTGCCATAAGTTGATTATGACTTATTGTGGTTTTACATATTTTTCTCTCAAGGTACTCCATTTAAATTAATTGATACCCTTTTGGTCATGATTTTGAGAGGAACAGAAAAGTAGAAATTAGTGCTTTGAGAAACTATTATCCAATATATGATTTAAATTGCAGCCTTCAAACATTGTACAAGGACATAGTATATGCTGGTATAAAGTAATCAAGTTATAGACCTTTATTTTAAAACTTGGGAAAGGCAAAGGCTCATAATTTTGAAATTGATTTTTGAACAGACATAAAATTTCGAACATTTAAATATCTAAAAAAATCTAAACTTCAGGTCAAGTAAAAAAAATCCACCTAAATAACAATTTACTAAAATTTCTCATATATTTTCTTTGATGAGTTCATATCCTTGATCAGATTTTCTTATTCAGAACTGTACTCAACTCCAAACAATAGGGTTTTATATTTTATAAGACTCTAAGAGATCATTATTGCATCCTGAGAAAATTCTAAAGGAATTTTTGGAAAATGCTTTTCATAAATCATGATAGAAGTTTTCCCTAAAACAAAAAGAAAAAATGTGCATATTGGTACTTTTAAAGAAAAATAATAAATATCTATTCGGTATGCAACTATGATGGAGTCAACTCAAAGAATAACACAGAGTGGCTTGTGGCCATATTCTTTGATTTGGCCAGATTCTCCTACCCTTGGGCACATGTACAGGTAACACTAGGGTCTGTGTCCATCTGCTGGGGTAACAAATGGCAGAATTACTTCATTATTATTCTGAAAACTGTGGTGATGCCCTGAAAGCAAGTAAGCAGAGAAGTATGATTTGTCCTGTATGTACGAAACTAGTCACTAGTTTTAAAAGAACAAAATTTGAATGTCATGTATTTTCTACCAATTTCTAAGATAAAAACTACCCCAGGATATATTACTCTATATGCCATGTATCCTGCAAATTCACTGCAGTTCCTCTTTTGACATATTTAGGAGTAAGACTGCTACTTGTCCACAGGTGTTTTGAAATGAGAGAAGCAGAGAAGTAGAACATTTTAAAGTGAGATTTCTTACTCTGGCTCGTTCCAAGCTTTTTATCTGCTCATGGAATGCTGCTGGGCTCTTCAAGGCTGCGAGAGGAAAAGAAATTGGTTCCGTAGTATAAATAGAGGAGTTAATACTTCAAACGTTACAGTACTTCTTGATGTTTCTTCTTAACCTTAGTAGTTCACATCTACAGTTCCATTTATTTACTAGTTCCTTTAGGAGATCTGCAAAATTTGGAACCTTAAGTGTTTCATAATTAAAACTATATATTTCAGCCCTAGCAGTGGATAGAGCATCAGCCTATGGACTGAAAGGTCCCAGGTTCGATTCCGGTCAAGGGCACATTTCCGGATTGCGGGCTTGATCCCCAGTAGGGGGTGTGCAGGAGGCAGCCGATCAGTGATTCTCTCTCATCATTGATGTTTCTCTCTCTCTCTCTCTCCCTTCCTCTCTGAAATCAATAAAAGAAAACACACACACACACACACACACACACACACAAAACAATAACAAAAAAAACCCCACACTATATATTTCATAGGAGCATTTGAGATCTTGTTCTCTGGCATACATCATCAGTTTAGCTCAAATAAACTCTTATAAAAATTTAAAAAACTATATATATTTCACAAATAAAACAAGCAAACTTTTAAAATGAAGTTGTATACATAATGACAATGCAAATATCAGGTTAGACTAGTTCCAACCAATCGCTGGGGCAAATTACCATCACCAAGGGAACTCTGATGATTCCTTGACAGGACTTTATTGGCCATATAAGCTACTGGAAAAAGCCCAAATGTCCTTAGAACATTTAACCTTGAGTGATCTGACCTTGAACATGAGATCCACTGTACTTCATGTTGTACAGATCTATCATTTACTGAGAACCCACAACAGGCTTAGCCCAGTGCTCTGTGGTCAATCACAATTATATTACTGTTGATCATTACAACAACCTTGCAAGGTAGGCATTAGCCCCAGTACAGACGAAAGGCTCCAAGAAGTAAAATGAATTCTTGAAGTCATATAGCTAGATGGTGATCAAAGTGGGATTTAAATCTAGAATTTTGAATTTGAAAGGTTCATGCTCTTTCTACCACACCACAATGCAAATCACTCTAAAGACCTAGTGATTCTTTAATATGTTAAGTGCTAGTACATTAAATATTCCAGAATCCCAAAGTGAGGGTAAGCAGTGCTTATTTACTAAATCCTTGCATCTGCAGTATTTCTATCAATTATCTTTGCAAAACCTTTTGTATGTCCACCACTGTCTGATAACACCCTGCATTTAATGACTACAAGCAGTCAGATGATGTGGGTGAGATATAGGACTAGGCTCACTTAGGCTGTCATCTCCAAAAGTTGGCCCATCAACTCTTGTAGCATTACTGTTGTCAGCTCTGGTACTTGAAGCACTGCAAAGACTCCTAGCAGCCAGTCCCAACGGGTTTGGCTAGGGACCAACTTCTAAAAGCAGGGACCAGCTTCTAAAAGCAGACTGGCTTAGCAGTGGTGTCTTAAACATCATAATTTGTTCCTATCTGATTGATCCTGTTCATAGTCAGGAATGTAGTGGTGAAGAAATCTGGCAGATTATTAAACCAGCTTTGACTCTGTCACAACGCTAGCTTAAAAATATTTAGACAATTAATGGTCCAGAAAAAAGGTTTCAATGGGAAAAATCTACTGCAGAGCAAAACTGTTCCTTATAAACCAAAAAAGGTAAAATCAATGATTCAGAAGACTGGGAAGCATAAATGCTTTTTTGTAATTTTTTTAAAAGCCAAATAAGTTACTTCTTGGAGAAATTAACTTTTAGAAAAAATCCATATAAATAATCCTAATGGCCTACATAAAACCACCACTCGTCCTCTCTAAAATATGGGTTCATCTTCAAACTTGGTGATTAAAGCTAAAAAAGACAGCCTGGACAAATATTCTAAAATTAACCAACTCTCAAAAAATGAAGGACTGAAGCTTAGAGATAACTAGTTGGAAAATATCTGTACTCGGGCAAGAAAGATTTTATTAATTATAAATAGAATATTAGTCCTGTAACTAACACACATTTAATACTATAGCCTATACGATAGCATAAAAGATAATTTAAATTAAATAATTTAAAGTAGAATAAGGTTTTGAGTTAATTTTATATGCTACTTTTGCAAGTCTAAGTAACACTGGATCCATTATGTAGCGATTACTTCAATTATTTAAAACTAAAACAAATGTTGCAGTTTGAAGAACTGATGTTAGCCTAATTACAGAGTTTTAAAGGTGTTCCTTTGTATAATATAAAATTTGAGTCCAATTTTTAAATGGCATCGAGTTTTAAAATGTGTTTTAAATAATTCCCTTAGGTTGGCAATGCTGAAGCCTGGTTTTTCTTATAAACTCATCTGGTAATTATATATTGATTACATGGATACAGGTTCTTCTTGGACATGCCCATTGTTATGTTACATTAGAGATGACAGACACTCGAATCTTACGTGGCATGATGCCCTGGTCCACGAGCTGTTCCCGCGTTCGCCTCTGTTGCAGCCTCAACTGAAGCACTGTGAAAAGGAAACAATTACCATTAGACTTCAGAGGCAACTGCAGGAGGCAACTTTATTAAACATCTTCTAATTCATAATGGAATACGAATACTACCTGGCACCATCCAATCTGTAAAAAGAGAAGCAGTTCATGATTTCTGCCTGCTTGGTGAACTCTGACGTTCTCTGAGAATACTTTGTGTTAAGTTAGTTAATAATGTTAATTTGCTGAATAAAGCGAAGTATTTGTTGTTTAAATACAATCACATAGTACTCGGCAAATAAAAATAATTGGCTTATATACTGTCTTATTTGTAGAAATAGAAATATGAGATTCCTTAACATTCCTTAGTTTTTGTTAAAAACTAGTTATAGCAAAAATGTATTTTAAGGAAATATTGAATTATTTGGAGGGATTTACTCCATCTGGAACATATTTTAAATAGCTTTAATGAAGGTCAACTGCATAATAAAAATTAGACCCGTGAGATATTACTAACAACCCAAGGGAAAATTTCTAAATTAAGAATTTAAAGTTTACTAATCTTTGCACAATACAAGACACCATAGCTCATTCTACAACTTCTAAGAAAGTCACAAATTGATCGACACCTTATAATTTTAATAATAAGAAGAAACAAATTAGAACTTGTAAAAAACAAGGTATGTCACAAAATGTGTATATTCAGTTTGCCAATTTAATAAAAATAATTTTTTGTTCTCCATTTCTTAAGTGGATTCCTTTCATAGCATCTCTATAATTTTAGCTGGAAAATGAGCTAATTTTAAAAGAGGAATATATGAAGCAACTTTAAAAAGTTTTTCCTTGGCTTACCTTACATTAAATTTTAAGTTTCCACTTTTATTTTTGTTTCAAAACCTTGATGAAAACCAAGGTTAGGATTTTAAGTATCTGCTTAAGGTTTGTCAATATGCAAATAAATAAAAAAATAATAAAAATTCCCATGTGTATTTCTTTCTTTTTTTTTTTTTTTTGTTAATCCTCACCCAAGGATATATTTCCATTGATTTTTAGAGAGAGTGGAAGGGAGAGGGAGAGACAGACAGAAACATCGATGTGAGAGAGACACATCGATTGGTTGCCTCCTGCATGCGCCCAACCAGGGCCGGGGAACCTGCAACCAAGTTATGTGCCCTTGACTGCAATCGAACCCAGGACCCTTCACTCTGTGGGCTCTATCCATTGAGCCAAACCGGCTCGGGCCCCATGTGTATTTCTTAAATGTATGGAAGGAAGACAGAGAGAATTTTCTAGCAGGGGGTGAAGGCTGGAACAGGGGCTAGCTTAGACCAGTTCCTTACCCAGGCTCAAATGCAATGCATGTGATGGCTCCTACTTGCAACAAACCTGAGGCCTGAAGACAAAGGGCCTGTGGCCCTCATAGCCTTTACTTTTTTGCTTGCCCTTGTGCTGACTATAGAGCAAAGCACAATCTTAGGTATATTTCAAAAAGAGGCTTGGCTATAAAATAGCTTTTAAACATTTTTAACTTCATTGCTAGATATGAATGTCTTCCTTTATTAAGTACTGAAAAAAATGTTTTTTGCTTCTTTTGGGGACCATTGGATCACAAAGATTCATGACATCCCATTTAGAAGTGAAGCAACTGACTTAAGATTCTATTACACAAGCAAAAGCAAAATTTAATAGTAAAAAAATGTATGCACATGTTTCTCACATTAAAATTGCTTTGTGATATTTTGGATCAATTAGGCTCTAACACAAAGATCTTTTCCCTGATAACTTACAGTTTATTGAGGATAGTGTGTTCCCACTGTACTTTACTAGGAACAAAATAACCAAAGAGTTGACCTGTGAATCTGATAGCACCCAAATGGCTGCATACTCTAACATTCTTCTATGAATGCTAAAGTTAATGCTTGTCTGAAATTAATGGTCATATTCAAGAGGTAGAATCCCATATTCCAAGAAAAGGAATACTGAGAGGAGAAAAAGGTCAGAACAATGTCCAGTTCAAAAGCTGACACTTCTGGAACACGGTGGTCCACGTCTGTTGGAGAATCTCTAGCAGTATCTTCCTTTTCTCCCAAGGGAGAGCTCAAAGAAAGGAGTAAAATATAAAGGGTAATGAAAACATCAACCCCCTTCTTTGGTTTCAAACAAACAAACAAATAAATAAGCAAACAAACAAAGCACCAAACTTTTGAGAGAAATGTATCAAACACAATATATATTTTTGGGCGATGGTGTCTTGGAATGATGGATACATTTGCAACCACTTGATGTGCAAACCAACACTGAAGGCAACAGCTTGTTAGTCTTAAAGCACCTCCTGATTGTACATTGGTCAACTGCCCTCATGCACCCTGACAAAGACCCTGTCAACTGTATCATCTTTGATTAGAAATCACACTTTCATGCTGATGTGTAAATGTATCTGCTACCACAAGGGTAACACACAAAATTAATGCATGTCACCAATCATCAATTGTTCAAATAAAACAAAACCCAAATGCAAACCAATTGTGTTTCCCATGCAGTTTGTTTGATGGCAAAACAATCAATCTAACTTATGCCTTACCATCAGAAGATAAGAGATCAATCTTCCCAATCAATGCTCTCATCATTGCCTATATAATCTTCCCAAGAAGTAATATTATCTACAAAGCAGTATGGCAGGCAGCCTTCCTAGGCATGTTCATTTATTAAGACATTAGGAAGAACATGAATGGAAGAAGAGGCATATCACCAGTCATGCTGTTATGACCGTTGATGACCTGCTTGATTTAGTTTTAATCTATCACAATAGGTGGGCAGTATTGGACACATTCTACTGAATATGAGGCACAATGCACCATTAAGAGACTGGGTACATTGCCACTTTGGATTAATGTTAAAAACAATTATAATATTCATTTATATTAAATATAACCAGTCACTCATAACCTGATAGAGGCTCTTCTGAGAACAACTAATGGTTATAAAAAGTACCCATCAAATAGGGACAGGCTCATAATTATGGAAAATATCAAACTTCTGTTTAGTACTTCCCCCTCACCACATTCATAAAAATTCAATATATAATAAATAACAACTGATATCTGCATCTTACAGAATGCTGAAGGCTGGGAAGAACAAGGCTTGAATGATGTAGACAGCTCACTGTCCCACAACATGGGAAAACTAGAATTGGGCAGAATTGGGCGATGTTTATCCTGTACTATGAAGGGAGAAGACCCTCTCTTAATGATCAGAAACATTCGTGGTTGTGGAATCAAGATTTTTTATCGAGTTTCTCTGGGACTTATATGAATGAAGCCTAGAGATCTTCTTCCTCTCGTAGGAGCCTCCACTTTCATGTCTGCACAGAGGCAGGGAAGGCCCAGATCACTGCACGCTGCTGTGCCTGTTGCACAGTCGTCGTTTCTTAAGAACAATGAATAAACTGGCTGATCTCTGGAAAACCTGACACTGCCTGTGTTGATAAGATTGCATTTCTAAAAACTAAAGACTAGGCACTGGTCCAGCACTGCCTTTCTGTGGTGGCAGGTGGGTGGTGATGGTAGTACAGCTGCCTAAGAAGACAGTTTCCTGGCAATGGCCTTGTGTCTGAAAACTGAACCCACGAGCAGGACTGACATAGCTTCCACCCTAATTAGTTAATTGACAAAAATCCAGTATCCTCCATGGCCATCTTGCCAATAATTACAAGTCTATAGAATTCTCAGGGAGAAAAAAAAAAGTTCAAAACACTGAGTGAGCAGCTACATCTTTTCAGAAAACAAAGGACATAGTGATAGGGTTGAAAGAGAATTCATGTTATAATTGCTCACATTTGAACATTTTCAAAGACTGTCTTTATCTTTGAAAAGTGTATAAACAAAAATAATCAAACTTATGGTCCTAAGAAGTTCTTAAGTTTAAAATGTTTGGGTTTAAACCTGTTTAATTTTCTCCAAAAAGGGGAGGCAAGAATAAAATACGTATACCTCACTATAGAGCTAGTATGTATTCTCAGTGCAAAAACAGGTCCTATAAGTTCAGAATTCTCTAATAGTTCTGTATTTCCCGATTATAAAACTCACAAGAGGCATGAAAAGGGCCCTCATCAATAGATGAGGCTCTAGAGCTACTTGCTGGCCATGATATATGTATCATCTTTGAAATTATAGATGAGTGAGAATATAAATACATACTACTTTATACCCATTGCATTTAGAGATAAAAATTTTAATTCATTATTGGATTTTTCTAAGGTGATGTGTCATTATCTCTTAGGGCTAACATTCATGGTATCCTATTACATTTCAACAAAGAAAACTGCATATAATTTTGAAAATTCTACTTAGTGTTTTCTTGGTTAGAACGGATAAAAACAATATTGTGTCAACAGAAGTGTTTTTGAACTTGCTCTTTTTTTTATATAGGAAAAGTAAAAATTTGATTTTAAAGACCATTTTAAAAAATGAAAGGTAGCTTATCTAATGGTAAAGATAAAATGTCATTCTTACTCAGCATCATAAATAGTTCAGATATTTAAAAGTACCTACTTTTAGTTCCTTTCTCCTGCTTCTTAAATGGTTTAAAGTGCTTTTAGAACAAAATCTTAGGATTAGTCTCCAGTATGAAAAACCTTAAAATATCATGCTGTCTTTCACGTAATACTTATACCCACTTCAAAGTTTCCAGCTGCTTTGTGAATAGACATAGAATGATATGTCTATTCTTTTTTGTTTCTATAAGTAGAATGTTTGGAATGTTTCCTTAATATGATGTAATTAAAGTGCTTTTTCACTCTAAAGAAAAAAAACACCCTATTATGCAACATTTTAATAGTAATATATAGCGATTCAGCATGAATTGAATAAGCCAAAACAAAGCATAGTTTTGGCCCAGGTTTGCAAGGGGACATCTGAGGACTGTATATTATAAAAACAAGGCAGAAATGATACTTCCTAGGAAGCAGAATGGCAGGCAGCTATGGTCTTGAAAACTCTTTATAAATAGCTAGTTATGGGGTATGAAGGAGGGTGTGTTGAAGAGGGGAGGGCAGATGAGCAGCTGTCTGCAAGCTAGAGAGGATCCAATGTATATTATTTAATTATAAGATGCTGGACAGAAAAACTGCAGAATCATGAGGGGTGAAAAAAACAAAAAATACCTGAGTAGGTCAAGGGACGGTTGGGTAAACCAGAGCTAAAAGCAAAGATGGAAAACTAAAGAACACACTTGGAATTGACTATGTATTGACTGAATCAGTTTCAGGCCAAAAACAGAACCTGATTTCAGTTATTTTTTAAAAAAATATTTTCAAACAGATATATAAATGAATGAAATGGTTGTTTGGCAAACATTTATTATGTATTGTTTAAATAGTATTAAATTAGAGGCCTGACCCTATGAAAACAAGACAATTTAGAAAAGCCAACATTCTCACATTATCTTTTGAATTTAGACACAAGAGGGATGAACCGGCCCCTGAGTAACACATTAGGAGAAGTTTGAGGCCCCGTGCGATCCTGGTTCAGGGTTTTATCAAGCAGCAGCTCAGCAGTCAAGTTTACAACTGCATTTGATTATTCGGGAGGGGCAAAATGACAGCTTAGAGATTTATACTGAAAAGGCAAAAGATTGATGAACTGCTCTTCCTTTACCTTAAAAATAAATGTTAAATTGTTAATTATTGTTACTATTACTGCTATTACTTTACATACTTGCTGAAGAAAACCACTTTTTTTCAAAGATAAAAAAGCCATAAGGATTTTTAAAAAAGACTTTATTTTTTTTAGAGCAGTTTTAGGTTTACAACAAAATTGAAGGGGAGATATACTCCCTACTTCCACACCCCATTATCAACAGGATTTAAAAATGTAATTCTACAAAGACTCACGTATTTATAGTTCTTTGCTGTATATGGTTTATTTTGCAGTTAAAGGGTAAGAAGACACATCCTGAAGTGTTTGCTTCTGAGCTTGGGACTCAGAAATGCCTTACTATTTGTACCACTAATACCTCTATTTAAAAATCAATGTTTTAGAAAAAATTTCTATTTTTATTTGTTAAAATACTAGTGACACATGCAGATAAACCATGTTACCCTAGTCCTTCTCCACAAAGTAACCACTGTTAAATTTCTATGGCTCCAGAGAATGTTTTGTGAATATTCCGACAATATTAAATCTACACTATGCAAAGGAAACACATGCAGTGGGATCATACTAGTCATGTAGTTTAGGGTTTGCTTAAAAAAACCCATGAAATCTAGCCCTGGCTGGTGTGGCTCAGTTGGTTGAGCGTCATCTCGTACACTGAAAGGTTGCCATTCAATTCCCAGTCAGGGCACAAACCTAGGTTGCAGGTTCGATCCCCCCTAGGGGTGTGAACAGGAGGCAGCCAATCAATGTATCTATCTCACATCGAGGTTTCCCTTTCTCTCTCTGTCTCTCTGATTCCTGCTCCCTTACTCTAAAATGAATAAAAACACATTTCAAAAAACATGAAATCTAGCTCATTCTTAATGGCTGTATCTAACACTTGGGTGTATTAATCATACACTCTTAAGTTTTGCGATTTCTTGCTATTATAATAAGCTGCAATGATTCTACTGATTCATTTTTTAGCATCTTTTGAGTTTATAAACACACACTACATTTCTAATAATTTAAAATTTCATAGGGCACATTGCAATCCAAATGGTTGTACCAATCTATATTCCCACTTACAGGGCAAGAGAGTATCTTTTTGTTCATCCCTTCCCCACAATATACATAATCATGTTTTAAAGTAACTTTAAATTCACTTCCACTTACCTAAAACTGGCTATATAAGCCCAAAATAATAGTAAAATTTGGTACAATAAATAAGCAGTAAGGGACCAAAAGATATCAAAGGAATTAGTAAAGTGATGGGGCTAGGTTTGAGTGGTTGTTAGAAGTTCAGATTAAGCTTTCTCTTGTAAATCATAAATTTATTTACATAAATTTGGTAGAATTTTTCTGATGTTCCAGGGCAGTGGTCGGCAAACCGTGGCTCGAGAGCCACATGCGGCTCTTTGGCCTCTTCAGTGTAGCTCTTCCACAAAATACCATGTGTGGGTGTGCACGTACAGTGCGATTGAAACTTTGTGGCCCATGTGCAGAAGTCGGTATTTTGTGGAAGAGCCACAGTCAAGGGGCCAAAGAGCCACATGTGACTTGCGAGCCGCAGTTTGCTGACCACTGTTCCAGGGTATAAAACTTAAGCATAAGACTTCTCATTTTTTTCTTCAACTCCAATAGCTGAGAGAGATAATGACCAGATTTGAAATCTATCCTATATAATAAAGAGGTAATATGCAAATTGACTATCACGCCCCCACACAAGATGGCTGCCCCCATGTGGTCACAAGATGGTCAGAAGGGAAGGGCAGTTGTGGGCGATCAGGCCAGCAGGGGAGGGCAGTTGGGGATGACTGGGCCTACAGGGGAGGGCAATTGGGGGGGGGGTCAAGGCCTGCAGGGGAGAGCAGTTGGGGGCAGACCAGGCCAGCAGGGGAAGGCAGTTAGGGGAGACCAGGCCAGCAGAGGAGGGCAGTTAGGGCGACCAGGCCTGCAGGGGAGGGCAGTTGGGGGCGATCGGGCCGGCAGAGGAGCAGTAGGTATCCATCAGGCTGGAAGGGGAGTGGTTAGGGGGTAATCAGGCTGGCAGGCAGAAGTGGTTAGGGGCAATCAGGCAGGCAGGGGAGTGGTGGGGGCCAGCAGTCCTGGATTGTGAGAGGGATGTCCGACTGCCGGTTTAGGCCCGATCCCTCTCGGGCCTAAATCGGCAGTCGAACATCCCCTAAGGGTCCCAGATTAGAGAGGGTGCAGGCTGGGCTGAGGGACACCCCCCCCCCACCCCAGTGCATGAATTTCGTCCACCAGGCCTCTAGTTAAGAATAAAAGCAACATGATGTGGTAGGGACTGGATATTGTATTTGAAGGAGAAAGAGATAAAAATGACACCTGGGTTTCTGGCTTAAGCACCTGAACCATTTACTGAGATAAAGAGCACAAGTTGGTCATTAGGGAGTCCAGTCTTGGATATGTTGGAATTGGAAGTAGAAATGTGCAAGTGACAACTGGCTGTATGGGTCCAGATTTCAGAAGGTAGGTCTTGCCAGGAGATTGAAATTTGGAAGTTGTGACATATGTAGTATTTGACAAGGTAGAGAATATACAAAGAAAAGGCAAAAGAAGCCCAGGACTATGCCCTGAGGAAAGTTAACAATTTATAGATCAGCTAGGGAATGAAGATCCAACAAAGAAGACAGAGGAAGCTGCCTGGGAGGAGGAGGAGCCTGAAGGGTGTGTATAAAGTGTTTCTAGAAGGGATTCATGATCAACAGGGTTAAATATTGCTGTTTTAATACATGGAGGAGCTACTCTTCAGAGTGATGAATGGAAGTCATACTGGAGGAGGTTAAGGAATAAAGAAGGACCAAAAGTGTGAGTGATGTTAATGGAAACAGTACTTTAAAGATGTTGCCCATGAAGGGTAGGAAAGAGGGTGAAAAGCTTGAGAAGGCATGGAACTTCAGGTTGGAACATACTTGAGCAAGTCTATAACCGATAAAGAGCAAGAGAGAGGAAAGGGAAGGAAAGAGAAAGGAAGAAAAAAGATAGGAATGAATAGGGATGAAAATGAACAGAAGACTAAGAGGCAGTAGGTCCCTTGAAGAGAAGGAGGTGCAGAGCATACAAGGACAGCCTCTGTTAAGAGACACTTCTATCATAATAGAAGGGCAGCTAGGACTGGATATAGCTGCAGATAGGTTTATAGATTTGGTATGGGACGTCCAAATGATGGCTTTTATTTTCTCAGAGGAGGAGGAAGAAAGGTCATCTATTGAAAGTGAGATGAAGGAAAAGTTAGTTTTGAGGCCAGTGAAGGAGGTCTGAAATATTACTGCAGACAGTGAAGAGCAAGTTGAAAAGAAACACGGTTATTTATTACAGAGAAGCTCCAACTAATAATGACAATAGCTTGGGGGAGAGAAGTCAGTCAGGAAGCTGGCAAGTCACTCATTGGCTCTGAACTGTATCATTTTTATAAGAGAAGACCACGAGATATGAAATTAGAACTTTGGCAGTTCTTTTTAAAGCTTATTATATAAAACTAGAGGCCTGATGCATGAAATTCGTGCAAGAGTAGGCCTTTCATCCCTGGCTGCCGGCACCGGCTTCCCTCTGGCATCTGGGACCTGGGCTGGCTTCCCTCCGGCCGCCCGCAGGCACCCGGGACCCGGGCTTCACTCCGGCTGCCAGCAGGCACCCGGGACTCGGGCTTCCCCCAAGCCCTGGCTTCATCTGGAAGGACATCCGGTCTAATTAGCACATTACCCTTTTATTATTATAGACTAGAGGCCCAGTGCATGAATTCGTGCATGGGCGGGGGCCCTCGGCGTGGCCTGCGGGGATTGGGCCGAAACCGGCAGTCTGATGCTGCCTGCTGCTCCTGCCTGCTGCTCCTGCTCATCTCGGCACTGCTGCGCCTGCCACGGGCTCGCGCCCAGTCAGTCCTGATCAGGAGAGGCTCGCGCCACCGCAGTGGCACTCGCCAGCTGTGAGCCCTGCGTCTGGTGCCTGTCCCGAGGGCGTGGGGGGGGGACAATCGGCCCTCCAGGCAGGTGGTGGGACACCCTTGCCAGCCCGGGATCCAAACCCGTCCCGCTGATGTTTGTGCCAGTTGTTGGGAGCCACCTGGCGGACACTTTTATATCATTTCTTCCTTGTGG
This sequence comes from Myotis brandtii, assembly GCF_000412655.1. Classification (NCBI taxonomy): domain Eukaryota; kingdom Metazoa; phylum Chordata; class Mammalia; order Chiroptera; family Vespertilionidae; genus Myotis; species Myotis brandtii. The sequence continues at coordinate 1,023,885 of NW_005363938.1, read as the reverse complement.
AGCGTCTAGGAAGGGGAAGTAGCTGCGGTGCCCGAGGCCGACTTCCAGGGGGCCGGAGGAGCTGTTGGGATCGTGCTGGTGGTGCTGGTCTGTCGGTGTCTGGCCCGTTTTCCAGAGATTGAACCTGCAGGGCTACTGAGGGAGTGAGTGGCTGCAACAGGGCTGGTGGGTGGCGGGATGGGCTGTCAGCTGAGCGGCACTCCTGCTATGGGAGCACACTGACCACCAAGGGGCAGCTCCTGCATTGAGCGCCTGTCTCCTGGTGGTCAGTGCACATCATAGTGACCAGTTGAACAGTCATTCGGTCGCTTAGGCTTCTATATATATAGATTTTAGTTAACAACACTTGTAGTCCAGCAATTCCACTTCTAGGTGATCTGAAAATTATTGAAATCTGGCACTCAAACACATACATGTACACACATGTTCGCAGCAGCACTATTCACAATAGCGAAACACATGGGAACAGGACAAAAGGTGGGAAAAGATCAACAGATGCATGAATAAACAAAATGTGATCTATCCATACAATGAAATACTATTCAGCCATAAAAAGAAATGAAATACTGGTATATGCTACAACACAGAAGAACCTGAGAAAAATTATGCTATGTGAAAGAAACCAGCCACAAAAGATCACATATTATAGGATTCCAGAAATGTGAAATATCCAGAACTGGTAAACCCAGAGAGCTCAGATTGTTGGTTACCAGGACCGGGGAGAAAAGAGCATGGGGGTAAATGTTTAATGGTTACAGGGTTTTCTTTTGGGGTGATGAAAATGTTTTGAAACTAGAGAGAAGTGTGGTTGCACAACACTGTGAACGTTAGATGTCTCTGAATTATTTTATTTTAAAATGGTTAATTTTATGTTATGTAAATTTTACTTTAATTTACAAAAGATAAATTGCTAGAAAAGACTTTAAGAAACTAATTACACAGTAATTAGATTTTCTTATTTCTCACCCACCCTCCCTCTCACCACCATAATTCCATTAACCACAAATGGTGTCTTTATCTTTTAATGATTTGATAACTACAATAACAACTACATTATATATTCCTGGTCATACTGAATTCTAGGTTTTGTTGTTTTTTTCTGGCCTCTATTTCCCCTTCTAGCCCTCTTCCTATATTGTAGCACTTTCTACAATGCTCACCATATAGAAGTTTTAATAAACATGTTTTACTCAATTTGCATGGTATACTTGGTATATAATTAAGTTACTATTTTCTAAGGAAAGAGAATACTATGCCAAATTTAAGAATAAATCACCAAGAGGATTTTCTATGGGCAAGTAATTATCATGGGGCAGAACCAATGCTGTTTTGCTTTGTTATATGAATTTGAGGCTCGGGGTATTTTTGAATTGATGTTGGTGGTAGAACAGAAGACAAAATTGAATTACATTGTTCTGAAGGGTACAAGAAGGCTAAAAAGGGCAAGTGAAGGGAAAAGGAGTAAAGGGCACCACGAAAAACTGGTAGATACTAATTTCTTTTCATCTCTACTTACAATTAATGTGAAATTCATGCTGCATTAAAGAAGAGAAAAACACTAAGTATTCTCACAGATGATAAAAAGTGGCAGCCAAAGATTACAGACTGGCTGTATTTTCAGGGGTCTAATTTGCCAATTAAAAAAATAAGGTTCTTGAAGTAATTTTAGAAAATGGAAAGCAAGAGGCCAAAAATAAAATGGTGGTTTGTCCTGTGCGGGAAGAGGCAGGTGGTACAAACTGCAGAATTCTAAACCACTGACCGACCCTTGCTGGTAAGGACATCGTTGTCTAGAATGTAGCTTTTACCCTCTATTAGGAATTAAAGAGCAAAAATGAAGTAAAAAGTAAATGCGGACAGTCTAGGCTAACACACTGTAGGTTTCCTGCATTAATCTGCAGCATGAGGTCAGGAAGACAATGTTTTCAACACTGTGCCTTGGAAATTTACAGGCACTTTGATAACTCCGGTTGGCTGCTGCTTCTGTTACCATGGAAACAGACTGCTAAAAATGGGGCATGTTTCTTTAAACTGATCATACCTTCACACAAATTCCCTTCTCCTTTTTGTCAAACACTGGAATGAATTTAAGTATGCTTCTCGCGGTATGACAACGTGATGTCAAGCTAGGGGCCTGGTACAGAATGGCAGGGATAACATTAGCCTGTGGCAACATATAGAGAGGTATTATACGTGTACATGTATGCACTTTAAAAAATCTCATTTGGTTAAAAAGTAGTGAAAATAAAGTACACAGTGGGATAAATTGAAGTATAACAACACAAACACTTCAAAAGCAACATCATCCACTTAAGTGTCTGATCACCAGCAATGTACAGAGGTTAAAACAATACTTGATTTATTTTATCTGACAATATTTAATTTGTAGTAACATGCTGGTTCTGTACCTGAACTTCTAATTTCTTACCCTATATGGTTCTAAAAGGAGATAATGTTTATTTTTCTTATTTGGGGGCAATCAGAAATTCTACATTCTACCACTATATTAGAATTTCAGTGTGCGGCTCTAGGTAGAGGCGCTTATAAGTTAATTCCTCTGAAATTATTACCATGATAAGTTTTGGCTGTGAGCTCCCTGAATTCCTTCCTAATTCTTCTGAAATGGGAAAATGTATGTTGTATAAAAGATTCTGAAATGTCTTGATGTAAATTCCTAAGGGAGGCTCCTTGAACAAAAGGACAATTAACAATGAAACAGGAAAATAATAGAATGTTCTTTACCTCCAATTTTTCCCATTATAGAAAGTACATGCTATTCTCTTTAGGTCACTTCATCCTGGCCCAGCATCCTGGTCCTTCTTCCAATTTTGTGGATTTAGGAGTGGGACTCACACACACACATGCGCACATGCACGTCAACATATAGCCATTCATATATATATATATATATATCTGCATGGACACACACACACATACACACACACATACACACGCGTGCGCGCGCACGCCAATCTGTCCACCAAAACATAAAGAGAACCCAAAACTGTCATAACTTGTGTGCTATCCTAATATCATAGCAACCATGCATGATGACGCAGGTGGAAGGGTGAGTTGCAGTTCAGGCGGGGAAAGGCATTCTGGGAGAGAATAACAGAGGGAGAGAGGAGTACCACATGCTTCTGAGACAGAGGCAGGGCCTCAGTAAAGGGGGTGAGTGGGTGGGGAGGAATCAGCTGCAGGTCTATCTCTACTTGAGTAAAGATTTCTATAAAGACTCTTTCCTTTTATTTAATATCTACATGAGAGGATGAATACTAACTAAACTTATCATGGTAATAATTTCATGATATATGTAAGTCAAATCATTATGCTGCATGCCTTAAACTTATTATATGCTGTCAATTATATTTTTAAAACTAAACAAACAAAAAAGACTATTTGAGGAAGGATGGTACCTGTGGTTGAACAGTGTTGTGGATAAATATTTTTTGAGGTAGAACTGACAGATTTAGTAATAGGATTTGGTGAGGAGGAGGAGGTCACTCTCACTTAGGTTTCTGGTGTGAGCCAATGGGTAGACAGAGGTGCCATTAGTTGAGGTAGGAAACCCTGGAGGAATATGTTTCATGGAAGTATTAAGGGGCCTGCCCACTGGTGACATCAAGGGTGTAGATGACTACAGTTCTCAAACACAAGAGACAGGCTGGCCCTCACAGTTGGTAATCGCATTTGGACCAAAGCAGACATGGTTCTCTTTTGTACCTCCTTTATGTGTGCGCATATTTTAACTCCTATATTACCATTTAGTTTCTTGATTTTTAGGCTGTGAGCTCCCTGAATGTTGTAGCTAAAAGAGGTTTACAACTTCTGGCATGATGCTATGTAGAAGCACTCAAATGAAATTATTTCTAATAAAAAACTAAATTATATAATTTCATCTCAAAAGTAGCACGTACTGTTTTTTTAAAGAAATGTTGAATCACATTCTGGGGAGACGAATCTATATATATAAAAGCCCAGTGACCAAACAGCGGAACGACCAGAACAACCAGTCAACCAGTCGCTATGACACACACTGACCACCAGGGGGCAGACACTTGACGCAGGAGCTGCTCCCTGGTGGTCAGTGCACTCCCACAGTTTGTTAATTTGTTGCTTAATTTAAAGAAGATTAGAAGCAGCAAATCAGAAAAGGGAGAGCAGCTAGAAGTGGCAGATGACAAAAATCAAACAATAAATAATAGTTCTAGTAATCTAGTAATGATTCAGGGATCATTCTATGCATGGGCAAATATTTTGTACACAATGCCTTAAGACACCAATACATTATATTTTGGGCTAGCCATGATCTTATAATTGAATTATAAATTATATCTGAAGGTTATAGTTCAAATTATATTGTTTAAGAGGCAGGGCTGTATATAAATACTCTTTAAATAATTGCCGCATAATAATAATGTGTCAATGAGATGCAGGACAAGGGGATGAGGTAGTAAATGATCCAAACAATGATTCTATCTCCAAGAGATACTATGGCCTAATAATGAAGATAGTACAGATATATATCATAGTGGCAAAAGGTGAAATCTTTAAGGAAAGAGATGCAGATCAAGTTAACAGGAATATACAAGAGAGAAGAAATTATTTTTTAACTGACAGGATCAAGTGACTTTCTTTAGGAAATGGCATGAGGATTAGGTTTAAAGACACTTTGGACCTGCAAACTGGGGTGAGAAGAATGTTGTGAGCAAAGGCATGGAGGGGGGAGCAGTGCTGTCCAATAGTATTTTCTGCAGTGAAGGAAATGTTTTATAGTCTACACTGTTCAACATAGTAGCCACTAACCACATATGGCTACTGAGTAGCTGAAATGTGGCTCATGTACCAGTAATTAAGGAGCTAAATTTTTGAAAATTATATTTCATTTTAATTATTTTAAATTTAAATAACCACATGTGGCTAAAGGACAGCACAGGTAGAGTAAGTATGTCTGAGATGATTTCCATCACTCAAAAAAGTTTTGGTGATTCAATATAAGTACTTATTTAATCTATTTCCTCAGGTTGGATTACTGATAATAATGTCAGACAAAGGTGCATTTTTTCCATAAACAGATCTACTATAGCCATGTCCCAGTATACCACATTAATCTACTACACTGTCTACTACACACTGTACCACAAACTTTTACAGATATTATCTCAACTGTTATTAACTGTTATTAGCCTGTGCCAGATTAGGAATGTGGTCCTCCAAATCTGTAACTCCTCCCTCCACCTCCATGACTGAGCCACACAATGAAGAGGCCCAGTTCCCCAAGTCATTTATTGGAGGACAGTTGACTAAGCTGTCCAATCCACCTTGGACTATGTTTTGAGCAAGAAATCACTTTGATTGGTTAAAAAACACTGAATGCAAGTTACTTTAGTCCAGGTAATTAATACACAACCCAGTTTTCTTTCTGTGGTATTTCATTTTTACCATTAGAGAGCTCTGTATATTGAATGCTAAATCTTCTATTTGCTACCATTTTGTCTTGATAAATATGGGATATAACTAGCTGGTAGCACTGGTATTATAATTCAATATCTTAATGAGTTATATTAAACCATTTATCTGAATTAAATCATCTCGATTTATTTGATTTCCCTCAAAAGTCATCATTATTGATTTTCAAGTTGTCAAGTCAATGATTTGTAATATCCTTCTTTAGCTGTAGAATCAGAAATTAAATTTAAATCTCATCCATGGTGAACATTATTTGAAAATGTTCTAACCCTTCTGTTGATAAGGCAGAAGTTAAGAATCCCTAATGCTGCCCTGACAAAAGTTAAGAAATTCTAAATTTTCCTGGGGAAAATTTCCTTTTTGAATTTGATTAGAATTCATGACATTTATTGCTAAAGCAAAAAACAATTAAATTCTCCAACTACTCACATGGGTTGATATAGTTATAAAAAAGCTTATACAAGCATTAGCAAAAGTGTGAGGTGATATGCTTTATTATCCAAACAATTCTCTAGCATGTGATGACAACTACTCATTGGCAGTACACACAAACATTTTCAATAGACATTACTAAATTTTCTGTTAAGGTGTCACACAAACTCTTAAAACATATGATTGCTGCTGACGAAGTCTGTTCTCCCCCCACCCCCATAATTATTTCAGCTAACTAGTACTCTCAGCAATAATAAGAATTCCAAAATATCCCATTATAAACAAGAACTAGACCAACAACTTGAGAAGCAGAGAGGACCTCTAATCCCTACAGTAGACACATGTCAGAAACACCAGTGAGACCAAGCTGTGTCTCTGATTAGAACTAAATGGACCCAAATTTATCCTTTCTTCATTTACCTAGAAACTTACGATCCAGACATTAAAAATAATCCCAAAGGTTGTTCTTTCATAAAAACAAAACCAAAAACCAACTTTGCCAAAAACGAATGGAAAACCAAACACTCTTGATGTAAAATATAATATTTTGTGTGTCCCCTTAACAGATGAGGCATGAACCATTAGACATTACTGACAGTCACATATTTGTCTCTTTTGACAAAACAGCATAGGATCTAATTAGACTAGGGCAGTGGTCGGCAAACTCATTAGTCAACAGAGCCAAATATCAACAGTACTTCTTCAAAATAGACTTGCCCAGGCCGAAAACCGACTTCTGCACATGGGCCATGAAGTTTCGATCGCACTGTACGTGTGCGCCCGCACGTGGCATTTTGTGGAAGAGCCACACTCAAGGGGCAAAAGAGCCGCATGTGGCTCGTGAGCCGTGGTTTGCCGACCACGGGACTAGGGCGTTTTAGTGTTTGAACAACTGTAGCCAATTTGTATGGATTAATACAAGTGACGTCTGACTCCATGCTTAAAAACAGATGAAGCTCTGCAGTGGCTTGTTTCTTGTTTTATTCTACGAGTCTGATAAGCTGACCATTGGTGTTCATCTGTAGGCAGTAACTGCGACACACTAAATTCCACCAGTTCAATCTTGCATGGGAACCAAAGTATTTTCATACTACTCCAGTAACAAATCACCCTCAGCATCTCTCTATGCTTTTTTGCCCTCAGCACTATCTGTACCAGAAAATGAGTAGAAATACAGTCTGCTGAAATATAAAGCAAAACCCAGTTCAGTGCAACTGTGGTGAGACAGGTGAATTTTATCATCCAATCTTTCTGTGGAGTGTTTTAAAATATGGAAGTTCTCTCCCCTTACCTCTTTATATCCATGAATTTACATGACAGTAAAATACAGAATACTTCTATATTTTGTCAATGTATATAGGATCTCAAAAATTTAATTTTAAATAGAAGGGAAAAATAACAAAGGGTTAAAAAATATAAGAAGAGGGATGATAAGCTGGCATTAAACCAGGCATCTTATAAAAACATTATGAAGTAAATATTGTTTCTCCTCATTGCACAAAACTTGTCTAGGGTCACAGAGCGAGAAAATGGTATGCCTGGGGTTTGACCCCAAGTATGTATCTCACTTGAGAGTCCATGCTCTTGCTCTTTTGACATCATGCTATCACACATGGTCACGACTTAGGGAAACAATTCATACATTATGTAATTATCTCAACTCTACTTTGCTGTTCATGTTGATAATTCCCCTGTATTTTTAATCCTTGCTTTCTATGCTCCTTTATCATATTCTGCTGTTGTGACATCTTTTTATTTTTCCTATTCCATTTTCCTCTCCTTTCTCAGTTTTTCAAGTAGCACAAAAATTGTTTTAAATAGAGCATTCTTAACTTTTTTTTTAAGCGAATGATTAAAAAATTTTACGTTTCCCTTAGTGAGTCTCCAGAATGTCTCCTAAAAACTCCACCAGTATTGCTTCTATAATGACTTACAGTAAGGCCTGCTGTGCACAAGCAGAGGCAACCCATTGTTTGGTTCTTGGCAACAGCTATTTATACCTCATTGTGTGTCATTTGCTTCGATCTAGATGTTTTCCTACCTATACCCAAAAGTAGTTCAACTCTAGCAAGTTTAACTATTGTTTCTCATTATTATCTTTTAAATCTCAACAATCTATCATGCTCATATTCTAAATGAGCAAAAATGGAGGAATACGGGGGAGAGGTCAATGGGGGGAAAAGGAGACATATGCAATACTTTAAACAATAAAGAATTTAAATTTTTAAAAATGGAGGAATATCCTTTTGGAAGAAGCTCAAGCTGCTACTTAGGCAGATAACTCTACATTTACTCTCTGGGTCTGTATAAGATGAGTAAGAGCGAGTGGAAAGGTGAGGGGGTGGCTCATGGCAGGAGCTGAAAGCAGATAAAATGAAAAAGAGGTTATTGTGGGGTTTTTCCTTCCAAAGAAAATTAGAAAATCAAAATTCAGGTTAAACAAGTATTGAGTTAGATGATCTGCATATCTCAAATTTAGGAAAAACTTATTCTCTATAGATGCTGAATTTTTTATACCATAGCCCTTGACCTCCAGCTGCTACGGTAAAGCATGCATGCACTGGTCTTGTCACAGTAGGCCAGGACCCAGGTCAGCAATGCCCATACCTTTGGCCATTTTCTTAAACTAATACAGTGGTCACTAACAATAATTGACGGTATTCTTAAGCTTATTCTGCTTTGTTACAAAACCACAAAACTGCAATGTGTGTTTAAAAACAAAACAATGCAGTATGCATTATAACCAATTAAACCAATGATTTAAAGATATAATTAAGAGCTAGCTACCTTCCTCGTTTTAAACACTAAAAACCATAAACATGCTAATTAGAAAAAAATTGAGTTTCCTGGAATTATGTATTTGTAAACATAAAAGAAGCAGTGTTCTGAATAATATTGAAAAGGAAATGGCCTCTCTTAAGGGGGGCGGGGGACAAAAAAATTTGGAGAACATGAGAAAACATACAAAATGAACCTGGAAGGATTTTAGTGAAATGAGGACTGGCTTCCTAAGTCCCCTTACTATATTATTGCAAATCCCTAGAGTTCTATCAGTTAATGAATCTTTAGAGAGTGCTACCAAGAACAGCATTAAGCTTTCATTTCAAACAACTTAGACTGTGTAAGTACAGCAGGGAACAGAGAGAGACACGCATGGTGATCAGACAGACACGCTCGGGCTGGCTGAGGGGAAAGGGATTTGGCAGTTTTGGCCCAGTCCACAGAAACACTGACCTTCCTTAAGACTTTTCTGGTTGCTCCCCTCAAGGCATTCCTTTTCTTTTAATGGCTCGAAATCGCCAGCAGTTAAAATCTCTGGGAACCCCTGTTGCTGCTTCTTGGAGCTATCGATCATGGTGAGAGGCTTCTGGAGACAGGCAGCATCAAGCAGGAGAAGAGCTCAATTTGCTGATCAGCAGAGACCGGTGCTCAAAATACTCTGGTCCCTGGGTGCCGGGCGCCTCCTCACAAGATCCCAATCACCAGTGGGCAATTATGTCTTTACCCCGCTGAAGGCAGCCATCACTCAGCCTTTGGTTCCCAGCCTGACCTGCACAGACACTCATGCTGCTGGAAGCCCTAAACTCTCTCCCACATTGGGAGGCAGAGTTGCGGAGGCACGGTGATGCTGAAATCCCACCCCTTTTCCCAGCCAGCCCCTTTCCTTTGCCATTCCAGCTTCCCCGGCTCTGGGCACTTCAATCTGCAGTTTGATGGTCCGAATCATCTGACAAACACTGAGTCAAGCAGTTAAAAATAAATCCTCTAGTTGTTAAAAGAGAAGACTTTGCTGATACCTAAGACGACAAATTGCTGCCTGTGGTCTCTCTCTGGCTCTCTATAAACACAGCCGCAGCCTGTGGAAATACTTTCTATCAGCCAGACAAGCACATTCATTACTCATTAAGTTCTGCAGCTAAACAAACAGCAGCCCAGGGCATCTGAAGGAAGCGGGTCTTATCTCCGCAGAGGCACAGCGCTGAATAAACATGCTACTAGCCTATCTGGATAAAAACACAGGCACTGCACTACCAAAGTTCTTTTGTGCGGTGCTTTTTGCTGCGTCCGGCTCTCCCCGGCAAAGCAGTGCTCTTTGTAATAGGGACGTGTACTGTCACTGCAGCGTTCTGCCTCGCCAGTTCAGACCTGAGCAGCACTTTCCCTCTGTGCCGCTAGTCGGCTGAGAGTTAACATCGCCATGATTGTTCTAAGGAAAAATCTCTTCCCCTGTATTAAAAGCAGAGGCACTGAGAGCTTCTATTTCTTAACAGATTCGTCCAGAGATCAGCCCAAGTAAATTTCTTATGAGCTATCAACAATGGGCACTTCTGCAGATCACAGACTGCTGTCCACTAGACACAAGGGATGCTGCTTGAAGGAAATCTAGGGACGGCAATTCCGGGCAAAGGTGGAGTTAAGGCTGTTTTCATACACCCCAAAATATATCTATAACTGAAGCCAAAAGAATATTATTTTTTTAATGACTCAAAGTATACTCCTTTACAAAGAGCTCCCATAAAGTCCATAACCAACATCTAGCAGAGTGCCTGGAATATCAGTTCTCAATAAGTACTTGTTGCATGACTGAGTGAATGAATTAAAGCAGAAGAAAGTGCAACAGGAAAACTACCTTTGGTAATACTCAAGAGTTCTAAAGAAGTCCTACATCAATGACCAAGAGTCACTAATTTTAGATGGACAACTAGATGTTCTCTAAAGGAGGCACATTTTCTCTTTAAAAGAAAACACTCTAACATGATCCTTCTGTTGGATAAAGAAAGGTTTACATTTTTAGAGCCAGAAAAGTCAATATTCTCTTCACCATTTAAACACAGACAGGAACTAAATGAAGTCTATCCTTTGTCCCTGGTTCCAAGGCTGGTGTGCACGACACCCATGCTGTTCTAGAAAGATAGTTATCTATCCTGCTCCAGCGTCTCTTGAGAATGGGATTACACAGCACATGACATGTTTCTTGTCAAGTGAAATTCCTTCTGAAGCAATTTAAGCCCAGCGTTGGTAGTCTAAACCTCTGCAGGAACAAACAGCCACAGCAAGCCTATCACGATTCTAAAAAATGCCCTCAGATGCTCTGCTCCTATTTCTGCTCCTAAGACCTTTATTCTTCTAAATTAACTGCTCCTGCACCTTTAAAGCAGTAAAAAAAAAAAAGAATAAATAAATAAATATAATAGCCATACTTTTTTGAAGACATTTTTTAGGGTGGTCTTTTTATTAGATGTTTTGCAAAGTTTATCTCATTTGATCCCCATCAGTCTCTGTGATTATTTGTACATTATAGACATTTTACAGACCAAGACCAAAGTTAAAAAGCTGGTACGTGGCAGGTCTGAAATTTAACCAAAATCTGGGTTTTCCAAAGCCCAATTTTTTTTCCTGTTGCACCGCAATGCCTGCTGTCTTCTAGAATACACTCCAATTCCAGGTTTTAGTTTGATCTTGGGACAGGTTTAACAGCAGAGAACATAACTTTGATGGCTTCCTAGTAATTCTCCACCTGGTGAGGAAGAAGGAAGCCAATATAAAAGAAGGCGTTTATGAAAGCGTTTTAACTTTTCCTGAAATAATAAAGCAGCTGCCAGCTGTATTTAGTACTTACAATGTGCCACAGTCTAAGTGCCTTGAATGTATTATCTCATTTATTCTGTTTACCTGTGCATTCAACATTATGATCCTGATTTACAGATGAGAAAACTGAGGCTAGAAAAATCTAGATTGTATCTTATAGTTAGTGGTGGAGTTCCAAACAGAAAGCTTGGCTCCAGGGCCTACATTCTTAATTACCTTGCAAAAAGAACCAGGAACAATAATCCCCAACATTCTCTTTTTCAGGATGTTGTTTTTTAGATCCTGCCCAGCTGATTTTAGGCCCCAAGTTTAGAAACCTGAGTACCTACACAGATATATCAGTCGTTTTCCAATTCTTTACTAGCTTTGTGTTTTGCGTGTGAATTGTGTGTTAAAAAAAACCCAAAACTTCTCTTTTAAGAATTCTTTTCAAGTTTATTATTTTTGTATCTGATAAATGTAAAAAATCTCAATAAGAAAACACACTGTCCTGCTGTAGGTTTATATAAAAAGTCTTTTCTTTATAGTTTTGAAAGGAAATAATTTCATTAGTGGTGAATATGCCTGACAGAACATTTATTTTGCTATTTTTAAAAATTTGAAATAATTTCAGGTTCACAGAGTATTTTTTACTAAGCCATCTGTGAGTGGGCTCTGACATGATACCCCTCCACATTCAGTGATCTAATTAATTCCTACAAACAAGGATATTACGGTATATAACCATAATATAACCATCAATATCAGGAAATTAACATTGACATATCACTACCATCTAATCCACAGATTCCATTCAAGTTTCTCCAGTTGTCTCAACAACATCCTTTATAGCAAAAGGATCCAAACTAGGATTATCCAGGGCACTGAATTATCAAGCCTCTTTTGTTTTTTTCCCCTTCCATCTTTCTTCACTTTTCTTTCCTTGAATTTTGAAGATTACAGGCACGTTATTTTGTAAAATCACCCTCAATCTGAGTTTGTCTGATGTGTCTTCATGGTTAGATTCAAGTTATGGCAGAAATATATTTGGCAGGAATAAGACAGAAGTAAAGATGTATTCTTTGTATCCTATCAGGTGGTACACAAATTCAATTTGTCTCATAACTGATAATGTTTATTTTGATTAATTAAGGTGGTATCAGCCAGGTTTCTTCATTGTAAAGCTTTTCCTCTTCATAATTATTTTATGGGGCTGAATTATTTATGGTTATGATGATTGCCAAATGGTGATTTTGAAAATTCTATCATTCCTTCTATAATTATTAGTGGCACAACTACTATAAGAATTTTCTTTATCTGGTTTATGGTATTTCTTTATATCAGTATTAGAGGTCCGGTGCACAGATTTGTGCACCGGTGGGGTCCCTTAGCCTGGCCTGCAGAGATCAGGCTGAAACTGGCTCTCCAACATCCCCCAAGGGGTCCTGGATCGTGAGAGGGTGGTTCTCGGTCGATGCACCCCGGAATTAGGCTCCCTCCTCTCTGGTTCCGGGCGCGTCACCACAGCTTGGCAGTTCCTGAGTTGAGCATCCGCCCCTGGTGGTCAGTGCGCGTCATAGCTACCAGTCAGAGCGTCTATGCCCCCGTGGTCATTGCATGTCATAGCTACTGGTTGGATGGTCCCTTAGGCTTTTATATATATAGATGTGCTATGGATTTCTATTTTATTCAATTGGTTATACCATGGTCCTATCATTATTTATTTTGATGCTAATTATTCCAGATTTGGCCAGTGGGTACAGCATCAAGCTGGTTTCAGTTTCTTATTGTTATGACCCCATCATTCTTTGAGCATTTTCTTACTTTCTGGACAAGATGTTCCAGGCTCACCTTTTATGTTTCCTGCTCTTTTGAGAAACCAAGCTCTATATGCTAGGTGTGCTCACAGTTATTAGGGTGTTACTATTCCCTTCTCAGCCTTCTCTGTAGGTTTAGTTAGGAGTATGTCTGTGAGTTCATGTACATGTACGTGTGCAAACACACACATATTTACATTTCTAGATATTAATAGATGTAAAATATAGATCTATATTTACATCTACATTATTTATATACAAGTAGAGGCCCGGTGCATGAAATTCGTGCACTGGAGGGAGGGGGTGTGTCCCCCTCAGCCTGGCCTGCACCCTCTCGCAGTCCGGGAGCCCTTGGGGGATGTCCGACTGATGGCTTAGGGCGAGTGGGCCTAAGCCAGGTGTTGGACATCCTTAGCACTGCTGCAGAGGTGGGAGAGGCTCCCGCCACCACTGCTGCACTCGCCAGCCTTGAGCCTGGCTTCTGGCTGAGCAGCGCTCCCCCCAGTGGGAGCGCACTGACCACCAGGGGACAGCTACTGCATTGTCTGCACCCTGGTGGTCAGTGCATGTCATAGCAACCAGTTATTCCACCATTTGGTCAATTTGCATATTAGCCTTTTATTATATAGGATAAAAGTCATGATATCACCCTGATGGCTCCAATTCTAATCCGAAGCCACAGGTTCACTCTAATTTTCTCTTTTCTGCATTTGTAACCCTTTTCTATAATGAGAACCTTGTCTTCCATGGTCTCTGCCACCCCACACATGAATATCCTGTTCACCTCACTGGCACTACTATAGCCAAATTCTATGCAGATATCTCCCCATCCCACACATCCTCTGAAGCCCTGTACCAGGTCACTGCCCGCACTGCCCTGCTCGGCCCCACATAATGTCTCTGGATTGTTAAGAAATGAAGGACAGAAAGAGACTTGCATTCTCTCTGAGTCAGAGAAGCCCACCGATGTCATATGGACTGCTTTCCAGTAGGCCCACCCTTGTTCCTTACTATACATGCTACATCAACTTCTGTGTCATTTGTCTCTATTGTCACAAGTGACATTTAACTGCAAATGATAGGTGATTAAAGTCACTTTGGCTATGATAAATTTGCTTCCATAGGGTCTGTGTGTATGCACACTCAAAAGAGCTGTTTTAGTATGAAAGAGTACCATAAATCAAATCCATTTTCTCACTACAGATATTTAATAAGCGTGAGAAAAACTGTATGGCTTGGAGACTAGGAATAATCCAAGAAAGGCTTCAGGGAATTAGAACAGAAACAAACTTGGCTCAAGGGACCTACTCTAAAACTTGGCAGAGTTATTATATGCTTACAGAACTGTTGATAAAAAAGATTATCGCTGTATGATGCTGGACTTCAATAAAGAAAAACCTTATACTATCGCCAAATGGGCAAGGTTCACCAATGTGAAAACTTTCAAAAGTAATGAATAAAGTAATTAGTAACAGAATGCAAAGAGACTGCTAAATATTGAGTCTTACTTCTCTGGAGGCATTCCTGACACTGCCATTGAGAGGCAATGCCCTTTTTCTTCCATTTTCCACATCTTGCTACTTTGTAACAGGTCTCTGAGTAGCCAATCATTGAATCAAATGGGGGTATACTGTGGGGCTTCCTTCACATAGTGTGAACCACAATATTATAAAATTTATGTAGACATAGTCAATTAAATTGGATGTATTTAGGGAGAAAAATTTCAATCTAGGTTACACCTAAATTTTTTCCTAAGGATACCATATTTTTAGTAAAATACATATTTGATCCTTAATTTTCTCATTTTAACATAATAAATACCACTATAAAATATTTAGATAATTACTAAATTGTAATGCTAAATCCCAATAATTTAATAATTATTAAGCCCAATTTAATGATCCTGATAATTTAAAATATTTTTGTAAAAAAGGAAGATTAAAGGGCGCTATATTTTAAATCACACAGCATATCTTAAGTCCATTTTTTATAAAATTTTTCAATACATGGATATCAAACATATAGTACTTCAGATATATTAACAAATTAGTTCTTATGAAAGTCACTGTTTCATGAGGAAGGATAAATTTGCTGCCATTTCTAAGAAAATACAATTTGAAGGAGTATCACTGATTTGAGCAATTAAATATTGCTGCCTAACTAAACACTACAGCAGGGCAAACAGCCTGATAATTTGGTATGTAGTCTTTGCTTATTATCACCTATCATCTTAAAACATACACAGTCCTAGCACAACTGGCATTACCATCTTGGGTTTGCTTCATCCTCTTGAAGATGGGAGTTATGACTCTGGCAAGGTTTTTTAGGAATGGAATTTTATCATTATTACGAGGCACGGTGCACGGGATTCGTGCACTGGTGGGGGTGTGTGGCCTGTGGGAATTGGCCCACTGTGGGAGCACTGCTCATCCTAGTCAGCTGAGCAGCTGTGGACCCGCCTTCAGAGTGGCTGCTCCCGCTGTGAGAGCGCCACTCATCCCGGTCAGCCAAGTGGCGCTCCCCTGGTGGTCAGTGCGTGTCATAGCAACTGGTCAACCGGTTGTTCTGGTCGTTCTGCGTTCGGTCGCTGGGCTTTTATTATATAGGACAGTGATTCTCAACCTTCTGGCCCTTTAAATACAGTTCCTCATGTTGTGACCCCCAACCATAAAATTATTTTCGTTTCTACTTCATAACTGTAATTTTGCTACTGTTATGAATCGTAATGTAAATAACTGATATGCAGGATGGTCTTAGGTGACCCCTGTGAAAGGGTCGTTCGACCGCCAAAGGGGTCGCGACCCACAGGTTGAGAACCACTGATATAGGATGTATGCTGATTAACCCTCTGCTTAGACTGACAGAGAACTTCCTCTGTGGTGGGGCAAATGGCAGGTGAGGCAGAGGAACATACATCTCAGCTCATTCTCAGTCAGGTCATCACATTATGACACATACCTCAACTGAAGCAATCTGACTACACATACAGAAATGACCAATGCCATTTGTCTGCTCCTGTTCAAATCTTTAGTATGGATAATCAAGAGATGACAGAATACACTTTATCAGCTTTAAAAAAGTCATTCAAGTTCTTTCTCTATTTCTAAGCTTTATTGTTACTTATAA
>NW_005363938.1:992344-1006983 GCF_000412655.1 Myotis brandtii | reverse complement strand
GCCTGATTGCCCCAACTGCCTCTGCCTCAGCCCCGCCACCATGGCTTTGTCTGGAAGGACGTCTGGAAGGTCTCCCGGTCTAATTAGCATATTACCCTTTTATTAGTATAGACTAGAGGCCTAGCACACAAAATTCGTGCACGAGTACGGTCCCTAGGCCTGGCCTGTGATCAGGGCCATCTTTCCCAGCTGCCGGCAGCCATCCCCATCCCCCACCGCCACCCCACCCCCAGTTCCCCACTTGCCATCGGCTGATTGGAGCCTGCGGCTGGGGAGAGGGACCGAGAGGTTGGCCATTCCCACTCACTTGCCTGCCTCGTCCCTGACAACAGTCACCCTCTGTGTGTGGGGCGACTGATGGGGCGGGGGCCTTGGCCTAGCGCCGCCCGCATCCACCGCCACCCACCCCCAGTTCCCCATTCCCCATCAGGTGATCGAAGCCTGCAGGCCAGGGGAGGGACCAAGAGGTTGGCTGGCAGGGCCCGATTGGGTGCTCGGGGCCTGCAGGCTGGGGGCAGCTCCTGCGTTGAGCAACTTCCCCCTGGTCAGTGCACGTCATAGCGACCGGTCATTCTGTCGTTCAGTCGATTTGCGTATTGCCCTTTTATTATATAGGATAAACACAGGCAACTGGCTAGAACACTGACAACAAAAAGCTTTCCTTAGATTATATATCTTTAGCACAGTCTTCCTCGAATTCCAAGTTATGGAATATAAAAGAAAATGAGATGACTAGAGCATGAAGTTCAGCAGAGATGGAATGGAGTAACAAAGAGTTAAGAGGGTCAAATCCCCCAGCAAAGCCTAGAAGGTGCATCATTAAGTTATGATCAGTGTGATGTTGAGGTCAGCATTTGTAACAAAAAACTGTCTACATAGTGTTTCATCCATTTTTACATGATTGTCCCTATCTCCTGACTCCTTTTTATATAATTGTTTCCTAATCACGTTCCATGAAATTTTAATACCACAGATTTACCACATGTCCATTTATGTTCCTTATACATGAAAAAATGATTTTTTTTGCCTAGTCTCCAAGAACGAATTTTCACCCCTTTGAGAATCTACTAGAGGGAAAGCCAATATTTTCTATTTTGTTGAGAAAAAATAGGATAATAAGAGTGAACTGTATGTAGGAAACCCACAATGAGAAAATAAATGTTCACCATCTGTGATAAGGATTCTAGGTTACAAGTAAATTCTGCGAATCTTTTGAGGATCTTTTGATCCTCAGCAGCTCTGTGTCATTTAAATCAGATGGATAACAGTACAGGTAGATTTATGAAGGTTAGAGGCAGGATGGTCTTATGGAAGGAGCACGACTTCAGAGTTAACATAATTCAGTTGTGAGATCTGTTCTGCGGCTGCCTCACCTACAGAAATGCACAAATAACAACAGATGTTTTCTGTGATTATAAAATTAGGAAAAACGCATTTAAAATACTCAACACAGGCAAGACAGGCACTCCCCAAACGGTCGTGTCTGTTAGGACTCATTTCTTGGATGACCTCCCTATCTGTTACCCTCCAGGACTGCATGTTTCCTAGGTTGGGAGGTTTTCTTACAAGAAACACACACACACTCACACAGACCACAACACCACACACATATTTTACATTTTCCAATCACACCCTGTAAGGCTGCAGCAGGGTGCAGGTAAAGTTCACCATTTTTTGGTTTGGCACGGAATACCTTTTTTCTGATGACTTCCTACTACTTGAAATTTCACTTATTAGATTATACATGCAGAGAACCCTGCTGATACTGTTTCACTTAACTGGAATAATGAAATAGGAATAATGAAATAGAAAAACTGCCCCCAGGTGACTAATCACAGCCAAGTAATCAGCCATAGGGTCTAAACAGGGGTGGGCAAACTTTTTGACTCAAGGGCCACAATGGGTTCTTAAACTGGACCGGAGGGCCGGAACAAAAGCATGGATGGAGTGTTTGTGTGAACTAATATAAATTCAAAGTAAACATCATTACATAAAAGGGTACGGTCTTTTTTTTTTTTAGTTTTATTCATTTCAAACGGGCCAGATCCGGCCCGCGGGCCGTAGTTTGCCCACGGCTGGTCTAAGAACTGGGTAGGACAAACATTAGGTCATTTTCAGTCCAGATGTCAAAGTAGGTAAACTCTGTGCTCGCATCCTCGCACAACCACATCAAAATTACAACTAAATTATAGAACAATCATCATTGTGAACCACCTGAAGATTAGCTGAACAGAAACCCTATAACTAAGGATATAAAGTAGACGCCACGACAGGACTGGTAAAAGGAAGGCGATGAGAAATGGCCTGGTCCCACACATGGTGTGGCGATTAAGAAGAGGGAAGGATATTTAGTAGACTGTGGAGTGAGGGGTCCCAGAGCAGGGAAGAGGAGTCCACACAAATCTGGCTGTGCAAACCAGCAGGCACTGCATCCAGTGAGACAGAGGGCTGCTGGCGTCCCAGGTGTTCCTCTTGAGGGGCCTGCACAAGGACTCACTGGTCTATGCTACAGCTAAAAAAAAAAGCAAGAGGGATATACAGGGAGGAGCTGAATTGACTTGCTCCAGGCTGAGGGCTCAAGGGGCAGGAGCCAGAGCAACTCCCTCAGGGGACAAAGGTGCTGGTAGGTGCCACTGTCCCGTTGTTGAGCTCCACCCCAACCAGCCAGCAGGTCAGGTGGGTGCCAAATCCTGGGTAACATTAACCTGGATAACATGGTCATACCCTGTGATTCCTTGAGACTGGGCCTCACCCAACTCATGTGCCCAAGCTGCTTCCATTGGCTTTTCAACATAAATGGCCTGCCTCAGCTCGTGCTGCAGACTTTCTTAAAATCTCTCAAAAGTACACAAACCCCAAACAAGCATCAGCTGGTTTCGGTGTGCTCTGTACCACTTGCTAAGAGGCCCTAAATCTGGCACAAGCAGCAACCAGTCTCAACTTGCACTGTAACTCCCATTAGGTGGCTCCAAGCCTGGTATAAGTGTTTGCTTGGAACGTAGCTTCAATTAAGCAGCCAAATCCTGGCTGCTTAATTAAGCTGTGGCTGGCCTCAGCTCAGATCATGGTATACACCAAAGGGTCCCAAGCCTGGCACTAGTGGAGGCCAGCCTCGATTTTCAGCATAGCCTCTCCAAAGCACCGTCAAATAAAGTACAAGTAACAAACTACTGCAGATCACTTTGTAGCTCCCACCTGGGCACAGATGGCAGTTCATTTTGGCTTCATTGAAGCCCTCCTAAGAGGCTCCAGAATCAACACACCTGGTGGTCAGCTTGAGACTACAGAAGATCACCACCCAACCAGCTCAACAAATGACATACCTGAAGGATGGACTTGGCTGTTATCAGATCCCTCCTAAAAAGATTCCCTCCATGTGGGAATTTGTCTGCTATTGTCACATCCAGCCCTCACAGTCAGTCAGCCTGAGAGTCAACCCCACCCAGTGATGTGCCAACAGCAATCAAGGCTCAACTAAAATAGGGGGGCACACACAACGCACACAAGGGACACTGCCAGAACACCTGGCTGAGGTGAACACAAAGACTGTGCCACTGGGCCCCACACTACACTTAACATAAGGTAAATCAGCCAAGATTGGGAGATGTAGCAGATCTACCTAACACATAGAAACAAACCCAGGGACTCATTCAAAACTAAGAGACAAAGAAACATGTCCCAAAGGAAAAAACAAAACAATACTTGAGAAAAACAACTAAACAAAATAGAAACAAGCAATCTACGAGATAGAGAGTTCAAAACACTGATTATAAGAATGCTCAATGAATACAGAGGAAGAACAGATGAGCTCAATGAGAACTTCAACAAAGAGATAGAAATCATAAGAACCAGTCAGAAATGAAGAATATAACTGAAGTGAAGGCTACATTAGAGGGAATCAACAGATTAGATGAAGCAGAGGATCAAATCAGCAATCTAGAAGATAAGAAAATGGAAAACACCCCATTGGAAAAGGAAAAAGAAAAACAAATTTTAAAGAGGATAGTTTAAGGGACCTCGGACAACATCAAGCATAACAACATTCACATCATAGGTACCAAAAAGAGAAAATAGACAGCAAGGGATTGAAACCCTACTTGAAGATAAAATGACTGAACATTTCTGTAACCTGGTGAAGAAATAGATATTCAAGTCCAGGAAGCTCAAAGAGTTCTAAATAAGATGAACCCAAGAAGGCACACACCAAGGCACATCACAATTAAAATGCCAAAGGTTTAAGGTAAAGTAAGAATCTTAAAAGTAGCAGGAGAAAACCAGTTAGTTATGTACAAGGGAACTCCCATAAGACTGTCAGTCGATTTATCAACAGAAACTTAGCAAGTCAATAGGGATTTGCACAAAATATTCCAAGTGCCCTAGCTGGTTTGGCTTAGTGGCTAGAGCACTGGCCTGCAGACTGAAGGGTCCCAGGTTTGATTCTGGTCAAGGGCACATGCCTGGGTTGTGGGCTTGATCCCCAATAGGGGGCGTGCAGGAGGCAGCCAATCAATGATTCTCATTATTGATGTTTCTATCTCTCCTCCCTTCCTCTCTGAAATCAACAAAAATATTTTATTATTTTTATTTTTTAATATATTTATATTGATTTCAGAGAGGAAGGGAGAGGGAGGGAAAGATAGAAACATTAATGATGAGAGAGAATCATTGATTGGCTGCCTCCTGCACGCTCTCTACTGGGGATCATGCCTGCAACCGGGCATGTGCCCTTGACCGGAATCGAACCTGGGACCTTTCAGCTAGGGCAGTGGTCGGCAAACTCATTAGTCAACAGAGCCAAATATCAACAGTACAACGATTGAAATTTCTTTTGAGAGCCAAATTTTTTAAACTTAAACTATATAGGTAGGTACATTGTTATTAACTTAATTAGGGTACTCCTAAGGCTTAGGAAGAGCCATACTCAAGGGGCCAAAGAGCCGCATGTGGCTCGCGAGCCACAGTTTGCTGACCACGGAGCTAGGGCAACAAAAATATTTTTAAAAAATTCAAAGTGATGAAAAGCAAAGACATACAGCCAAGATTACTCTACCCAGCAAGGCTCTCATTTAGACTCAAAGGAGAGATAAAGAGTTTCCCACAAGAAAAGCTAAAGGAATTCATCACCAGTAAACAAGTATTATAAGAAACATTAAAGGGATGGCTTTAAGAAGAAAAGATCAAGACACGAATAAGAAAATATAGGAAAGAAATATAGGAAAAAGTCACATACTTAGAAAAAACAGTGAGTCAACCGACTGTAAAACTATTATAAAGATTAAAGGGCAAAAAGTAGGAAGATCATGTGCAACTGCAACAATAAATTAAGGGATACACACAAATACGCGCACACACACAAAAAAATTTAAAAATAATGATCAAAATATAAACGTGGTAGGGGAGAGTAAATCTTGTAGTGATTTTAGAATGTGTTTGAACTTAAGAGGACATCAACTTAAAATAGGACTGCCAAAAACATAGATTAGTATACATGAAGCACGTGGTAATCACAAACTAAAACTATAAAATATATACAAGAAATAAAGAAAAAGAAATCCAAACAAAACACTATAGAAAGTTATCAACATATAAGAGAGCAAAAGAATAAGGAACAGAGAGCTACAAACACAATCAGAAAACAATAACATGGCAATAACTACATACCTATCAATAATTATTTTAAATGTCAATGGACTAGATGCTTCAATCAAAAGACACAGAGTATAAATGGATTAAAAAATAAGATCCATGCATATGCTGCCTACAAGAGACCGACTTTAGAATGAAAGACACACACTAACTGAAAGTAAAGGGATACAAAAGATATTTAATGAAAATGGAAATGCAAAAAACAATTTGAAGTAGAAATACTTATGTCAGAGAAAATAAACTTGAAAACAAGGGTTGTAACAAGAGACAAATAAGGGATAAACGGATTCAATTCAACAAGAGGTTATAACTCTCAAAAATATCTATATACCACATAGGAGAACCTAATATATATAAAGCAAATATTGATGGACACAAAGGGAGAGGTCAACAGTAATACAGGGGGAATTTAAAACCCCATTGACATCAATGAATAGATCATCCAGACAGAAAAATCAACAAGGAAACAGTGGTCTTAAATGACTCTAGAAGAGATGGACTTAAAATAAAAAAGATATCAAGCATCTACTCCAATTACAGAGGTATGAAACTAGAAATCAATTACAAGAAGCAAACTGAAAAACACAAGAATAAATAACATGCTACTAAACAATGAATGGGTCAACAATGAGATCAAGGAAGAAATCAAAAGATATCTTGAGACAAATGAAAATGAAAACATAACAACTCAAGTCTATGGGGACACAGCCAAAGAAGTTCTAAGAGTGAAATTCATAGCAAAAGACGCTTCCTTCAAGAAATAAACAATCTAGCCTTACAACTAAAGGAACTAGAAAAAGAAGGAAGGAAACAATAAACATTAGAGAGGAAATAAATGAAATAGAGTCTAAAAAAAATGAGTGTCTAACCACTATGATGTACACCTGAAACTAATCCTATATAATGAAGATGTAATATGCATGTAACGACTGGATCATGGATCAGCAGGAAGGTGGGGCAGCAAGCTACAAGTGGGCGGCAGAGAGCTACAGGAGCGGGCAGGGAAGCAAGCTATGATCAAGGAGGGGGGCAGGAGGGTGGAGGGAGCTACAGGAGGGCGAGGCAGCGGGCGGAGAGCTACAGAAGGGTGGCAGTGAGCTACTGGCTACAAGTGGGCGGTGGAGAGCTACAGGAGGGGGCAGGGCAGCAAGCTAGGAGAGGGGGCGGGGGGAGCTACAGGAGGACAGGGCAGCGGGTGGAGAGCTACTGGAGGGCGGCAGCAGCTATTGGCAAGCTACTGGCACACGGATTCGTGCGCAGAGCTACTAGTATAAAATAATATTGGATGTCAACTTTAATTGAAAGAAATACTAAAAATAATAATAAAAAACAGAAAAGATCAATGTAACCAAGAGTGGATTCTTTGAAAAGATAAATAAAATTGGCAAACCTTTAGCCAGAATCATCAAGGATAAAAGAGGGCCTAAATAAATAAAATCATAAATGAAAGAGAATTGATAACCAAGGCCACAGAAATACACAGGATTATAAGGAAATAGTATATACAATTATATGCCAACAAATTGGACAACCTGGAAGAAATTCCTAGAAACATATAATCTTCCAAGACTAAATCAAGAAGAAACAGAAAATCTGAACAGACTGACAGCCAATGAAATGAAATCAGTAATTTAAAAAAAACAACAACCTCCCAACAAACAAAACCCCTGGACCAGATGGCTTTACAGGTGAACTTTATCAAACATTCAAAAAGGAATTAATACCTACCCTTCTCAAATACTTTCCAAAAACTGAAGAGGAGGGAAGGCTCTCAGACTCATTTTATGAGGCCAAACCTGATACCAAAAACCAGACAGGACATTACTACTACTACTAATAATAATAACAACAACAACAACAACCGGCCAACATCCAAGATGAACACAGATGCAAAAATCCCCAACAAAATATTAGCAAAGGAAATTAAGCAATACAGTAAAAAGATCATATACCATGATCAAGTGATATTTGTTTTTGAGACACATGGTTGGTTCAATATTTGTAAGTCAATTAACATGATACACCACATAAAAAAGGTTAAGAATCATATGATCATACCAATAAATGCAGAAAAAACAGTAGACAAAAGCCAACAACCATTCAAAAAAACAACAACAACACACACACAACAAAAAACCTGTCAGCATGGGGATGGAGGAAATATACCTCAACATAATGAAGGCCATGTATGACACACAGCTAACATCATACTGAATAGTGAAAACTTGAAAGCTTTTTCTTTAAAATCAGGAACAAGACAAGGATGACCACTTTCACCCCTTTTATTCAATACAGTATTGGAAGTCCTAGCCACAACAATCAAAACAAGAAAAAGAAATAAAAGACATACTAATTGGAAAAGAAGAGTAAAATTGTCATGATTTGCAGATGACATGATACTATATATAGAGAACCTGAAGATTCCACCAAAACATAATAGAATAAGTGAATTCAGTAAAGTAGCAGAATACAAAATTAATACTCAGAAACTGGTTGCATTTTATACCACTATACCAAGTTTATCTGAAGAAGAAACTAAGAAAACAACCCCATTTACAATTGCATCAAAAATACCTGGGGATAAAGTTAACCAGGGAGGTAAAATACTTGTACTTAAAACTATAAGACATTGAAAAAAAGTTGAAGAAGATACAAGTAAATGTAAGGATATATCATGCTCATATTCATCATTAACATCATTAAAATGTACATACTACCCAAAGCAATCTACAGATTCAATGCACTCTCCATCAAAATGCATTTTTCACAGAACTACAACAAATAATCCTAAAATTTATATGGAACCACAAAAAAAAAAATCCTAAATAGACAAAACAATCTTAAGAAAGAAGAAGTTGAAGGGATCATGCCACCTGATAGCAAACTATACTACAAGTCATTAAAATAGCAAGGTACTGGCATAAACACAGATACATATGTCAATGAAATAAAATAAACAGCCCACAAAATAAGCCCAAACCTATATGGTCAATTAATCTATGACAAAGGACGCAAGAAAAAAACATGGGGTAAAGGTAGTTTATTCAATAAATGAAGATGGGAAAACTCAACAGATACATCCAAAAAAACCGAAACTACATCACTTTCTTACACCATGTACAAGAATAAACTCAAAATGGATTAACAACTAAAATGGAAGACTGAAAACTACAATGCTCCTAGAAGAAAAAACACCACTTCATACCTGTCAAAATGGCTATTATCTAAAATAAATTAACAAATGTTGTCGAGGATTCGGAGGAAAGGGAATCCTCATGCACTGTTGCTAGGACTGTAAATTGGTGCAGCCACTATGGAAAACAGTATGGAGGTATTCAAAATATTAAAAATAGAACTACCATTTGACCGAGCAATCCCACTTTTGGGTATTTATCTGAAGAAATCCAAAAAAACTAATTTGAAGATATATGTACTGCCATATTAACTGCAGCATTTTGCAAGAGTAGGCCTTCCTTCCCCCGGCTGCCAGCTCCGGCTTCCCTCTGGCACCAGGGACTCAGCTTTCCCTCCAGCCACCGGCAGGCACCCAGGACCTGGGCTTTGCTCCACCCGCTGGCAGGCACCCGGGACACGAGCTTTCCTCCGGTCTGGCTTCATCCTGGAATGACGTCCAGAATGACGTCGGTCTAATTAGCATATTACCCTTTTATTATTATAGATAGCCAAGATATAGAAACAACCTAGTGCTTATCAATAGACAACTGGACAAAGAGGAAGTGGTACATATACATAATCGCATGTTACTTGGCCATAAAGAAGAATGAAATCTTACCATTTATGCAACTTAGATAAACCTAGAGCAGCAATTCTTAATCTTTTTCACCTCATGGCACACATAAACTATTAAAATTTTGTGGCACACCGAAAAGTATATTTTAGCTGATCTGACAAAAAATAGGTATAATTTTGATTCATTCACACTGGATGGCTATTGTTGTATTGGCTGTTGTCATTTTTTTGTTTGGCAACCTAAGGGAAAAGCGGTCAGTTCCCCTGACTAAATAGTCAGGTATTGCATGTTTTAAAAAATTCTGCAGCACGAAGGTTGAAAATCACTGACCTAGAGGGTATTTTGCTATGTGAAATGTCATATAGAGAAAAACCAAATATCACAAATATCATATAAAATATATCAAGTATTATATGTGTAGTCTAAAATAAAAAATAAACACAAAACAAACAAACTTATACATGCAAAGAACAAACTGATGGTTGCAAGAGGGGAGGGTGGTTGTGGGGATAGGTAGAAAAGGGAATGGGATTAAGATGTACAATCTGCTATTAAAATAGTCATGGGGATGTGAAGTACAGAATAAGGAAAGATTGCTAATATTATTGTAATAAATATTTATGGTATCAGATGGGTACTTGACTTACCGAGTGATCACTCTGTAAGTTATATAAATGTCTAATCACTATATAATCTTGATTGTGGTGATGAAAAAAATTCCTAACGTTGAATACTTTAATTATGTGCATTTATTGTATGTCAATTATACTTCCACAAATCTGTTTAAAGAAACACAATGTACTTGTAGGAACAGACAGAAAAATTCCTTTATGTAATATGATAACTCTGAAATAGTCTCTGCTATTTACAAAATTTTAATGCAACGGAATTATTTATCTGAGCATCTAAAATCTGAAAGCAACTGAGTAGCAGAATTTCTCAAAATAATTCAAAGAAAGAAAGATAAACCAAACCAACAACTCTATTTATCTATTTAAAATAAATAAAATAAATCCCATGTGTAATCCCAATGATTTCTCTGTGATGTGACCTGGTGGGCTGTGACCCACCAATGGGCCCGTATGATTTTGGTGGACTGATGTGTTACAGATTGAGATGGTAAAAGGATAGTGTTCCTGAACACAGAAAACATACAATTCAAGTGAAAAACATTATATGTGATAAAGAAGGACATCTTTTAACACTAAAAGCCATAATCGGTAATGAGAATACACCAATTACGATTATGCCCAAAACAATTTAACCACCATTACAAAACAAAAATCAAGAAGATGCAATATTACATAAACAGGAACATGACAATAATAGGAGACTTTAATCTGCCATTCTCAGTACAAAAAATGAGGATATATATACAAGGCCAAAACAGCATAATCAATAAAAAGATCTTATTGATATATAGTGAACTTGATATCTTGTTGATAGAGAAGATACCTTCTCAAATAATACATGGAATATTTAAAAACAATCACATATTAGGTCACAAAGAAAACCTGAGCATGTTCCATTAAATAAAAAATAATATAAACAACACTCTGATGTCAATGTAATAACACTAGAATTATTAAAATAAAAAAGGCCTGACTATATAAAAATTAGTAACATCTATTAAGTCATAGGAAAGAAGAAAAATTAAAAATGAAAGAAAAAAGATAATTTTTTGTATAATCAGAATCTATGGTATATATTTAAAGCAGTAATCAGAGAAAAATTCAAATTCATAAACCATTATATCAATGAATGAAAAACTATGTGCCTAAAGGAAAATAAAATATTAAGAAAAAAAACAAAGAACAGAGTCCCAATGACTCATGGGATGGTATCAGGTCTATCTTATTGCAATTGGAGTTCCAGAAGGAGGGCAGAGAGAGAATGAGGCAGAAAATATACTTGTAAAAGGAATGCCTAAAAATTCCCCAAATTTATGAAATACACAAACTTACAGAGTCAAGAAACCTGGCAAACTTCAAGTAGGATAAATTCAACACAAACAGAAATCAATAGTCTTCAGATATACAAACAACAGCAGTTAGAAAGGATAATAGTAAAGAACCCCATCAATAATAGCAGCAAAGAAGACAAAAACTCAGGAGTAAACTTAACACGAAATGTGCAAAACTCCTGGAAAATGCAAAAGTAGGCTTGAACAGACAGAAAGACAGACCTTGTTTTTGAATAATACCACATCATAAAAATGTTGGTTTTCTGTTATTTACCAATTTAATGCAATCTCAATAAAAATACCAAAAAGCCTTTTAATGGAGTTTGATTAGTTGATATTTAAGTTTATATGTAAAAAATAAAAACACACAAGAGAAACCAGAAAACATAGGAGAAAACAGTGCCATGTAGGGGAGGGGAAAAGATCCTTATTAGGTAAAAATAAACTTCAAGTAGATCAGGGATAAAAAAGTTTTAAAAAATTAGATCGTATAGGACTTTAAGTAAATATTGATGGGATACTTATACAACCTGGACAGAGGAAAAAGTTTTCTAACTAGGACCCCAAAACCAAAGCAATAAAAGAAAAGACTGATAAATTCTGTCCATGTTAAAACAAAAGCATAGAAGAGAAATGGCTAATTTCCCCAATGCATAAGTAACTTCAAAAATTAAAAAGTTTAAAAACCTGACAGAGAAATTAACACATAATTCACACTCTCCTCCAGAAAAAGATTCTGAAATAGCCCCTACATATATTAAAAAATGTTCAATCGTCCTCCTCATAGCTAGAGAAAGGCAATTAAAATTACAACCAAATACCAGATGGCAAAAAATGTGACAACACATTCTGTTCTGAGGCTCTGAGGGAAATAAATATTCTCATACATTGCTGTTTGGAATGTAAACTGGTACAACCCTTTGGGAGAGAAATTTGGCAATATCTAACAAAACTACAAATGAATTTACCTTTTGACCCTGCAATCCCATATTTAAGAATTTACCCGAGTATTATGCTAAGTGAAATAAGACAGTCAGAGAAAGACAAGTACCATATGATTTCACTTATATGTGGAATCTAATGAACAAAATAAGCTGAAAAACAAAATAGAAACAAATTCATAGATGCAGCAACAGACTGACAGCTGTTAGAGGGAAGAGGGTTTGGGGGGCTGGGTGAAAAAGGTGAAGGGATTAAGCAAAAACAAGACAAAACAAAAACTCAATAGACACAGACAACAATATGGTGATTAAAAGAGAAAAATGAGGGTGGGGGGGGCAAGTAGAAGAGAGTAAAAGGGGGATAAATGATGATGGAAGGAGACTTGACTTTGGGTGGTGAACACACAATACAATATACAGATGATGTATCATAGAACTGTGTACCTGAAACCTATATAATTTTATTAATTAATGCCACCCCAATAAATTCAATAACTAAAAAATTTTAAAAAAGGAAAAATAGAATTTACCTGAAATATATATCTCCAACATTGTAAAATGGTACTTGCCAAAAGTTATTTATTACAGCATTGTTTGTAACAGCAAAATACTGGAAATAATATAAATGCCCCCACACAGGAGATTGGTTGAATAAACTATGGTACATCCACACCATGGAATACCATATAGCTGTAAAAAGGACTAAATAAGATCTCTATGAATTGATATGAACAGGTCTTCTGATGTTAAATAAAATAAGCAAACAGAAAGACAGTGTAAATGTTACATCTGGTTTAAGAAAGAAGGAAAACCAAAAAAATATACTTATAGTTGATTATTTGAGGGGGGAAAATAAAGGGAAGGATAATCTAGAAACTAATGTGTGGGGAAACAGGGTGGGAAGGATGAGAAAAGGAAAGGGGACATGAGAGGTGGGCAATGACATCTCTCTGAGGATATCATTTTAAAATTCTTTATCCTCACTTAAGGATATGTTTGTTTGTTTTTATTGATTTTTAGAGTGAGAGGAAGAGAGAGATACATTGGAGGCTTCTTGTAAGTGCCCAACCCGGGACCGAATCTGGTAGAACCTTTTGGTGTATGGGACCACACTTCAACCAACCAAGCCACCCAGCCAGGGCTCTGAGGACATCTTTTTTCATATAGCTTTGACTTTTAGAAACTTGTTAATATATTATATGCTCTAAAACAAATTAATGAAATCTGTAAGGATATATCCAAACTCGAATAAAACACAACAAATGAACCCAACTGTTTTCAAATAAATGACATGGACACCCTAAACAGAGGATAAAACCAACCATACCAACTTTTGAATACAATATTTTAACTATATAACTTTGGGCTAAAGAGAAAATGTAAACAAATATTCAACTCCAGTTAGCAAATATTTTTTAAACAGCTTTACTGAGATGTAATTTACAGACTATAAAATTCACCTGTTTAAAGTATAGCAGATTTATTTTTCAGAGTGGTATGAGTTAGCAATTCTGAAACTAACTTCTGAATATTCTAGAATTAAACACATAGGAAAATCTATTGTGGGTGATGGAAGCAGGGTTCCTCACTGTCAGAGAAGGGAGTTCTAAATATGGGAAAAGAAAAAGGTTAGAATAAACCCTGTGATGCTGGGTGAAAATCAGAGGTGTCAGTAAGGATGCATGGTTTTTAATACATACAATAATATAGAGGTATGTGCGTGTATGTGAATAAACATATGTAGTTCCTATTTCTGTCTACTGAGAGGATCTCGAAGCAATGAACAAACAGTAGCAATGAATACACCTAGTCCCCAAGATGTAGGTTTATAAATACTCCACTAAAACAAACCATACTTCCTAGGAGAAAGAGCTGCTTCCAGGGCTAGGACAGGAAAAATTATAAGCTAAGCCTAGAACATCTTGCAGTGCCAAAAAGCAAATAAGTATTCAAAGAATGATGGGAACTTGTAAAAAAAATATACTAGTATGTATAAACCAGCCTGAAGGAGCTGAGTCTAAGATAATTTGAGCATCAAACTAAATAATAACAATAACAGAATTACTATTAGTAAACAGTGCTATTTACTAATAAATAGAATAAGACTCGATGATTCCACACTAATATCTATATATATAAAGAGCCAGGGGCCACTGCAACCAAATGGATGACTGAATGGACGCCCGAACAGGCTGAGTGGGGTGACAAAGCCGGCAGGGGGGTTAGTGAGGGACAACCAAAGGACTGAGCAGCAGGCTGTGTGGGGCGACCAGGCCAGCAGGGGGGTTAGTGAGGGACGACCAAATGACTGAACAGCAGGCTGCGTGGGGCGACCAGG
>NW_005363938.1:978352-992098 GCF_000412655.1 Myotis brandtii | reverse complement strand
GGGGGCGGTTAGGGGTGACTAGGCCGGCAGTAAGGGGCGACCAGGTTGACAGGAGGGCAGTTAGGGGTGACTAGGCCAGCAGAGGGGGGCTGTGGGGGTGACCAGGCCGGCAGGGGGGGCAGTAAGGGGCAACCATGCTGGTGGTGGTGGGGGGCAGTTAGGGGTGACCAGGCAGGCAGGCAGGTGAGTAGTTAGGAGCCAGCGGTCCCGGACTGGAGAGGGTGCAGGCTGGGCTGAGGGGGACCCCCCCTGCCATGCATGAATTTCATGCACC
This sequence comes from Myotis brandtii, assembly GCF_000412655.1. Classification (NCBI taxonomy): domain Eukaryota; kingdom Metazoa; phylum Chordata; class Mammalia; order Chiroptera; family Vespertilionidae; genus Myotis; species Myotis brandtii. The sequence goes on along the minus strand of NW_005363938.1, from coordinate 991,824 downwards.
AGGCCTCTAGTAAATTAATAAAGGGGGCATAAAGAAAAGCTTATCTTAAAGCAGAATGTCATCTAATAAATAGCTATATTCTTAATGTTTAAACAAGAAATGTCAGGCTTAACTTATTTGCCAATTAACATAGAGAATGACGATAGTGTGTATTATATCAGAGGCATTTCCTAGAACAATACAGAATTACATGAGGTGAGGAAATACCTATTTTGCAGTCAGAATATAATGATTTGCTGACAGTTCTCATGAAATAACTAATTTCTTCTCAACTTAAAATCTGTAGAAATGCTTTAAAATTGTTATGTACTTTGTCAATAGCTGTCTTGCTTCTTTTTATAAGAGGTATATATTTGTTTATTTTTAATTATAATACCATAATATCTGTTTAAATGAATTACATACAGGTCATTATTATGAGGAGACAGTTTCGATTGCCAATTCAAAATAATTTTAACTTAAAAAGGTCTTTTTTAAAAATCAAATATAATGCATGCTCATTTTACATTTAGACCATTTTTAAAATTCAGAAAGTTAAAAAGCAGAGCATGTAAGTAAACTACAACTTCTACCTCTCAGATTAATTTGCTCAGATATATTTTATTCATATAATTTTTAGAAAACACAATGGGGACCATATTGAACATACATTTTTACAAACTCCTTTTCTCCTCTCACAATTATAGTGAACATTTTCCCCATGTTATTAAATATGTCTCTGAAAACAAAATCACTTTTTACTTCTTTTGGCTCCTTGTAAGCACCTAATAATTATTTTTTTATTTTGAAGTCATTATTTCATTGGCTGTACAATACATTATTATATATGTGCCATAATTTAATTACTCCCTTGTTGATTCATATTTACTGGGCTTGCTGTTATGGTTAATTCTGGGATAGACAGATAGCACTGCACATAAATCATTACACACACACACGTGTTCCGGAATATTTCTTTAGAATACAGTTGTAGATGCTGAATTACAGTCACAAAGTTTAAAACTCTTTATGGGTTCTTTGCACAGATCTAACATGTACAGTTTGACAACTTTTAAAATTTTAAAAAACTTTATTTTTAAATAATTTTTGACTTACAATAAAGTTGCAAAAATAGTACAAAGAATTCCTATATATCCTCTATCCAAATTTCATGAATGTTAATGTCTTAATCATACTTGCTTTATCATGCTCTTTCCAGTTCTATATGTAATGTTTTTCCCTGAACCATTTGAGAGTAAATTGCAGATAGGTTGCCTTTTTACTTCTAAATATTTTGGTGTGTGTGTTCTAAAAGTAAGAATATTCTCTTATAAAACCATAGTACAATTACTTGAATCTGGAATTAACACTGATATAATACTATTTAGTAATCCCAGACCTCATTCAAATTATGCCAGTTGTCCCAATGATATTCTTTAATGCAAAAGAAATAAAAATATGTTTTCCCTGTTTCACGATCCAGTCCAGGATCACATGGTGCATTTCATTGGCAGGTCTCTCAGTTTCTTTTAAAATGGAACTGTTCTGTAGTCTCAGTCTCTCTCTCTTTTTATTTTTTAACTAGAGGCCCGATGCACGAAATTCGTGCAAGGGGCTCAGCCTTGCAATGCCCCAGTGGCTGCCTCAGCCCTCGCAGCTCCCACTTCGTCCTGAAGGTCATCCAGAAGGTCATTTGGCTGTCCGTTCTAATTAGCATATTACGCTTTTATTATTATAGATCCTCATCAGAGGACATGTTTTTATTGAGCTGATAGAGAGAGGAAGGGAGGGAGAAATGTCTATGTGAGAGAGAAACATCAATCAGTTGCCTTCCATCACACCCCAACTGGGGATCGAACCTGCAACCTGGGTATGTGCTCTGACTGGAATTGAACCTGAAACCTTTTGGTGTATAGGATGATGCTCCAACCAGCTGAACCACACTGGTTAGATTGTCTCATTCTTCTTTTATTCTTGTCTTTTATCACATTTTAAAAGAGTACATACAGATCAGTTACTTTGTGGAATGACACTCATTTGGGCTCATCTCTTGGTTCCTCGTGATTCAGGCTATGTCCTTTTGGCAGGAAGACCACAGAAGTTATGCTGTACCTTCCCAGTGGCACAGGATATTAGTTTGATCCAATACTGGTGATGTTAAGTTTGGTCACATTGTTAAGGTGATGTCTTGTCGGTTTCTCCACTGTAAAGTTATTTATCCTTCTGCAAAACTTTGTAATTAATAAGTATACTATGAGAAAATATTCAGGCATTACATAAATATACTTTCCTCATCAAACTCTCACCAGTAGTTTTAGTATCCATTGGTAATTCTTGCCTAAAACAATTATTATGTTGGTAATTGCCAAAGTGATGATTTTCTAATATTTATTAGTATTAAAAATGGTCTAAATGTGAAATGAGCATGCATTATATTTATGATGAAAAAAAGACTAAACCCTAATAAGATATTTTCTAAATTAAAATTATTTTGAATTAGTAATCCAAACTGTCTCCTCATGTAACAACATATATATAATTCACTTAAACAAATGTTATGGTATTATAGACAAGCAAATATATACCTTTGTTATAAAAAGCAAGACAGCTACTGAGAAAGTACTGAACAATTTTAAAGCATTTCTATGGATTTAAGATTGAAAAAAAATGAGTTATTTATTTCACGAGAACTGTGAGCAAATCATATTCTGACTCTGTAAAATAGGCATTCCCTTACCTCGTGTAATTCTATATTGTTCTAGGAAATGCCTCTGATAAAGTACACACTATCGTCATTCTCTATGTATTTTGGCAAATAAGTTATGCCTGACATTTCTCGTTTAAACATTAAGAATAAAGCTGTTTGAAAATAATTAACAAGATAAAAAAAAACTTTTCTATATAACATGGATCCCAACTAGTTTGACTATCTGAGGGACAGAGGACATAAAATACTACCAACCCCAAAGCCAGATTTTTGTAAAGCAGTCTTATAATGCCAGACAGAGCCATTTCCGTGAAACCTATGATAAATGAGTAACAAGCATTCCAGAATTTCTAACTACAAAATTAATTTACAACAAGAGGACTTTTGCCATCTCACAAACGGAAATTCTCTCATTTACTCTGTAAACAGATTTTGATGAACCACTTGAATAGAGGAGAGGGCATACGAGACATAATATATAAATGAGACTAAATTTAATTTTAACTCCTTTATTCCTGTAAAATAGAAAAATTCAACAATTACTCCAGGTTTGTATTTAGCATAACTGTGTATAAGACACTATTTTAAGAAATTTGTTTCATTTCATTTAATTCCCTCAACAACCCTAACAGATAGGTGCATTTATTATATTTTCATCCCAGTTACAGATGAAGCAGCCAGGAGTGGTAAGGTAACGAGCTTGAATTCTTAATCTTAGAACTGTCTGTGTCCCAAAGTCCATGCGCTTAGCCAGGATAGACCTTAAAACTTTACCCGAGCGAACTAAATAAGGGACGTTTTTTAAAAATGGAACTAAAAATGTATTTTAACAATTTCAAAAGTGGTAGTATAAAGATTTTAATCTGTGGCAAAAAATAAAAAATAAGAACAATTTAAGTGTCCAAGAGTAAGGATCTGGTTAACTGATGTATTCACTTGAGCTAGTACGCAAGAATTAAGTTGCCATGTATACAACAAAATTTTTTAAAAATTTACAAAAAGGTATGTAAAATTGAAAAAAAAATCGGGAAATAAATTTACATTAGTGACATTTTGAAACCAAAACAGCTTTTTGTCTCTCCTTTTCTTCTTTCTCACAAATTTGCCATAAGTATATACTAGTGCCATTTTAGAATGAATAATCAAACTATTTTTTTTAAAAGCCAATAGGCTAAGTATCTAAGCAGCAGAAAAAGATCAAAGAAAATGCAAAACCAAGAATGAGAAGTGCAAACAATGACTGACAATGAAAACACGTCTCATAAAAATTGATATCAGCTATTTGTGTATGATCACAATGGTTTTCCAGAGTTGTGTTTGCTGTGATTTCAAATTTTTCCTTAAATATTATTTTTGAAATCATAAATTTTTTTTTAAACTTTACAGGACATTTACTTACATGTTAATAAAGGCATATGGAAGTTTCAAATAGAAGGGTGAGAACTTCTAACAAAGAGAGAAATAGGAAAGAAAACAGGAAACAGGGCAAACTTACCTAATGCATTGTCAAGGACAAACACTTTCTTAGTCACAACAGTAGAGATCACTCATACACAGAATACACATATAAATAAAAAGGCTCCAAAAAAAAAAAAAGCAATAAGTAGGGTCTGAGGTGTATTCAAACTACATTAAGAAGATTTCATATATACATCCACACATAAACAATATTTAACAAGGAAGAACAAAAAACTTTGGGAAATAACATGACAAAGTCTATCTTTATTATTTTTATGAGGCTACATACAAGTTTCAAATAAGCCAAGAAAAAAAAAGGCTGGACAACTAGAATACTGTAGAAACAATCTTTTTTTGTTGTTATTGTTACATATCCTCACCCAAGGATATTTTTCCCATTGATTTTTAGGGGGAGGGGGAGGAGAAGGGAAGGAGAAAAGAGGGAGAGGGGGAGGAAAAGGGAGAGGCGGAGGAGGAGGGAAGGTCAATGTGAGAGAGACACATCGATTGGTTGCCTCTTGCACATGCCCCAACCAGGGCCAGGGATCAAACCTGCAACCCAGGTATGTGCCATTGATAGGGAATGCATGGGCCCACACTCTAATCACTGAACCACGTTGGCCAAGACTTTAGAAACAGTCTTAAAAATAAAAGGGCAAATTCATGAACATAGAGATCTGTAAAGTGCTAAATTGTGTGGATAGCTAAATAAATGTAGCTTAGAACGATATTAATGTCATAAATAATCAATTCTTTTCAAAATGAGGTTCATTAGCATTTCAGAACATTCATAATAGCATGGAACATCATGAGCATCATATAGCCTAGATGGTGATACTCTCTAGGGCAGGGGTGGGCAACCTTTTTGTGAGCGCGTGCCAAAACCAGCAAAATCTCTGACTCAAAATTCTTCTGCGTGCCAACCCTAATTTTTTGAGAACATGTTACGCCTACTTGATATCTCTTAAGGTGTACTTATGTGAAGAACCTTGAAGAAATAATAAAATTCATTCAAGCGACAAAAACACAGTATATGATGATGAAAAATACATTTATTTTTTAATGTATACATGTACACTGATAGTCCGACAGAAAACTTTATGACTCCGTTTGACATTTTCAGTGGTACTTTTGCTGCTGCATCATTGATGACAGAGATTTTACATCAGATTTATATTTCGTGACCTTCAGAGATATGCACGAGCTGCTACTTTCATCCTTCAGACTACTCCTATTACGAGACTTAACAAAATTCATCACTGAGAACAAAGATTCACAATTGTAAATGGAAGATTATAAGAGAGGGTTTCACGTGCCAGCAAGTTACTGGCGTGCCATGTTTGGCACGCGTGCCAGGGGTTGCCCACCCCTGCTCTAGAGCCTAAGCAGAGTCTTTTCATATCCAGAGTCTGGTGTTAGTACTATGAATCAGGGAGGAAAAAAAACTCCACAAAAAAGCTTATTTCCTAAAGTATGTATGTGCTGGTGGTAGCAATTTCAATCCCAACTGGCAAGGCTGCTGGGAAATGTTCACTGACTGTACATAGGGTCACACTGAAGCATTGAAATAGTTAAAATAAAGAAAACAATATACATTCAGTAATAATATAGAGGTCCTATTTTTATCAGATAAAGAATATTTTTTAAAAACATGATTTTTTATTGGGTTTCTTTATATATGGTTGCTCTGTTTCTATAGCAAGTATAACACCAATGACCCTTATCAATGGTTGTGGAATGAATTAAACTGTTGGACTATTCCTTGAGAGAAGAAATTGTAACTTTCCCCATTTGTAGCCCTTATACTTCAGAGTCCAACACTTAAATAATATATTTTACATTCATTAACAATAATCACAAAACCAGGTAAGTCAAAATGCATTCACTAACAATGATGTAATGTAACAGTTATCTATTATTTTCTTTAAAATATACGTATCTACAAACACACTTATATATGACCATAACATATAAGCACAAATAAACTCACTTTGGGAGGTTTCTAGGAATTTTGGCAGAAATAATTCCTGTCTGAATTGAGACAGACTAAAATGTCTTTAAAAGGGATTTTTACGTAACTTCCTACATCAATGACAGTTAAGAAAAGGTTATTAGAAGTCTACAAGATCATCAGCAAAGCAGAGCAGAAAGCAATGTTTAGGTCATAAAGTTAGAGAGTCTAAAATAAAATTTAAAAACCAATTTCATTGACAACACTGTCAAAACAGATTTATGTACAAGACCTCTATATTAAAAACTAGAAAATTCTGCTGAAAGAGATGAAGGAAAGGCTATACAAATGGAGAGATATCATACTGATGGACTGGAATTAAGATGCCAGTTCACCTAAATTAACACACAGATTCAACACATTCTCAAGAGCAATGTCCACCACAGAAGCCATCAATAAACATAGGTACGTGTTCCATTTTTCGTAATATTCTGTTTTCTAGTAAAAATCACTAAAAGAGGCTAAAGGTTTGTTCATTCAAGTGGCATATAAATAAATGTGAACTAACACCCTTATTTAATAAAAACATAGATTGGCTTAGATCTAAGATAAATTGATACATAATGCTAAAATATTGGGAAGTGTGTTAATGACAGAAGTCAAGGCTATAATGACTATTGATTTCCCTGCAAATTAAAATATTTGTTTTATTTGAGAAATTGAGCCACCTCTTTAAAAATTCTTTTTAAGAAGATGTGGTACATATATACAATGGAATACTACTCAGTCACAAGAAAAGATGAAATACTGCCATTTGCAACAACATGGATGGACCTTGAAAATATTATGGTAGGTGAAATAAGTCAGTCAGAAAAAGCTAAAACCAGGTGATTTCACTCATATGTGGGATATAAAACTGAAACTCATGAACACAAACAGCAGTGTGGTGGTTGCCAAAGAGAAGGGGGTGGGGGGAAAAGGGGTCCTAATATATGGTGACAGGAGATGTGACTTTGGGTGGTGGGCACATGGTGTAATATACAGATGTTGTAACATAGAAACCCACACCTGAAATCTGTATGATCATGTCGACCAATGTCACCCCAATAAATTTATTTTAAGAAATAAAAGGGTTTCTAAAGTACTCCCCAATAATATCTTTTTAAATGGTCATACTTGACTTTCTTCCAACTGGGTCTATCCAAAAATAATGAAAGTATAAAATGATAGTACTGTATGAAGTCTGTTATTTATTTCAATAACAACAAATTATGTGGGTGGAGAGAAGAAAAGAAGGGAATAAGTCTTTTTTGGTTATATTTTTTATATAGTTCTGACTTTGCACCAATAATGAACTCTCAGAAAGAGAAAAAAACAATTCCATTTACCATTGCAACAATAAGGATGGGGAACAAATTAAAACTGAATAGGAACAGAAACAAATTAACCTAATTATACAGCGCACGCGCGCGCGCGCGCGCACACACACACACACACACACACACACACACACACACACACTTCTGTTGAGTAAAATCTAGGAGTGGAATTGCTGATACTTAGAATCATACAAAACAATTTTCTAAAATGGTTACAACAGTTTACATACCTACTGATTGTTCAATATCCTTGATATACCCAGTGTTTTCTTTTTCATTTTAGCCATTCTTGTAGGTGTGGTTTTCATTTGCACTAATCTGATGACAAATTAATACAAAGCCCCATATATGCCCACCATTTGTATTTCTACTTTTGTGAAGTTTGTGCCAAGGCTTTTTTGTCCAATTGTTTTATATTGGCTTGTATCTGTTGTTCCCATATTCTGAAGAAAAATCTTTTGTTTAATATATGCATTAAGAATAATCTCTTCCCACTTGGTGGGTTGCCTTTTCTCTCTCACTGATGTCTTTTGGTGCACAGGAGTTACTAATTTAAATATAGATTTTTCTTTATGGGTAGTGCTATTTGTGTCTTATTTAAGAAATTTTTGCTCACTCCAAGTTTACGGAAATGTTTGCCCCTACAGTGCTTTACCTCTTTCATAGTTAGACTTTTTTGGGTATGGCATGAATCTATATAAATTTCTTTCCACTGGACACTACATTAATCCAGAATATTTATTTAAAAAGACCATCCTGGACCTGGAGAGCATTATGCTAAGTGAAATAAGCCAGTTGGAGAAAGATAAGTATCACATGATCTCACTCATTTGTGGAATATAATGAACAACATAAACTGATGAACAAAAACAGATCCAGAGACATAGAAGCATCGAACAGACCATCAAATCTCATAGGGAAGGCAAGGGAGGTTGTGGGGGGGGAGGGTAAGAGATCAACCAAAGGACTTGTATGCATGCATATAAGCATAACCAATGGACACAGACAGTAGAGGGGTGAGGAGCAGGCTGGGAGAGGTTAATGGAGGAAAAAGGAGACATATGTAATACTTTCAACAATAAAGAATTTTTTTTAAAAAGACCATCCCATCCCCAGTGCACATACATGTCACCTTTGTAATGAATTAGGTGACTGAATAATACTGTCTATTCCTGATTTCTCTCTTCTGTTCCATTGGTGAGACTGCTTATCTGTCTATACTACCATAGTGTTACAGCAGGTCTTGATATCTGACAATGTAAATCTTCTAGTTGTCCATATTCTTTAAGACTACATGGCTATTCCTGGCTGGAATTCATAATTTTTTCTTAAAAAAGTTCTAGCTCTGCCTACTGAAAAGGCCTAGAAGCAGTGGTATCCAAGTAACAATGAGCAAGCACATCCAGTTCTTAGATCTTGGTTTCTAAAAACTATTCCTCACTAAAGGAACCAGGAATCCTTACAAAAAGTACTAATTTCAGGATTGGGCAATGCAGACATAAAGGAAATCCTGAAATGACCAAAATGTAAGGGGGATGGGTCAAAGGGAAACAAAAGCCACATTGAACAGGCTTTCCTTGGCCAAATTTGGGACAATTTGTGCATGAACATACAATAATGGGTAGTATCTTTCCAGTTATAAAAAATAAACAACATATGAGTCCACAGGGATACGTCCTTTAGAAAAGAAGGTTCTCCTCAGAGGCATGTCAGTTAATAAATGGAAGAAAGGAAATGTCAGGATTAGAAAACCATCATTTCCAATTACTTTTACAATAATTTATTTAGGCAAGAATCATTAAGACCATGGATGAAAGCAGAATAGCCAGTCTCAAAGTACGATCCCACATATTACTTTGTAATTAATTATTAATTGCAATTACTGAAAAGAAATAGGTGAGGGGAACAATTTCTTTTTTGTTGTTGTTGTTAATCCTCACCTGAGGATATTTTTCCATTGATTTTTAGAGAGAGTGGAAGGGAGAGAGGGAGTTGGTAACGGGGAGAGAGAAAGATCAATGTGAGAGACACACACCGACTAGCTGCCTCCTGCACCTGCTCTGACTGGGGCTGGGGATAGAAACTGCAACTCAGGTATGTGCCCTTAACCTGAAATCGAACCCGAGAACCTTTGGTGCACAGGCCGACACTCTAACCACTGCACAACACAGGCCAAGGCAGGGGAATACTATCTTAACCAAATGATCAAACTGAATATCACCAATTATGGGACAAACTGTCACATGCCTCCTGATGTGATTCACTGAGGACACAATGTCACCTAGGTAATATTCCCACCATATCAGTGCCAACCTGGACTGATTTTGCAAAATAACTGGCCTGGACTCTTCCAAATGCCAAGCTGTGAAAGATTTTTTAAAAACTGGTTGGGAATGCAAAATGGTACAGCCACTTTGAAAGAGTTTGGCAGTTTCTTACAAAACTAAACATACTCTTACCATCCAATCCAATAATCATGCATGCTCCTTGGTATTACTGTGAGCAGCTGAAAACTATGTCTACACAAAACCCTGTAAACAGATATTTATAGCAGGTTTCTTCATAATTATGAAAACTTGGAACTAATTGATGTCCTTCAGTAGATTGAATGAATAAACTGCGCTACATCAGACAATAGAACATTGAATATTCAGCACTAAGTGGAAATGAACTATCAAGCCATGAAAAAGACATGGAAGAACCTTAAAAGAAGCCAATCTGAAAAGGCCACATATTGTATGATTCCGATTATGTGGCATTCTTAAAAAGGCAAAATGTGGAGATAATAAAAAGACCAGTGATTGCTAGGTTGGGAAGGAGGAGGAGGGTGGAATATGAAGAGAGGAGATGAACAGGCAAAGCACAGAGGATTTTTCAGGGCGGTGAAAGTATTCTGTATGGTATTATAATGATGGATACATGTCATTATACATTTGTCCAAAACCACTGAATGTACATCATCAAGAGTGAACCATAAAGTAAACGATGAACTTTGAGTGATTATGATGTGTCAATGTAGATTGTTCCTTGATACAGTATGTGCCACTCTGGTAAATGATGCTGATAATGAGGGAGGCTACCCATGTATTGAGGGTATATGGGAAATCTCTATGCCTTTCTCTGAATTCTGTTATAAAAACTAGAACTGTTCTGAAAATATCACATCTTTTTTAAGAAAAAGTAGGGGAACTGTTGTAGATTAGAGGAGATTAAAGGTATATGACAACCAAATGCACTAAGTGATATCTGATTAGATCCTAGTTGTTGTTTTTTAAATGAAGCATAATACTCTCTAGGTCCCTCCATGCTGTCTCAAAGGGTGAGAAATCCTTTTGCACTGCTGCATAGTATTCCATGGTGTAAATGTAACACAGCTTTTTTTATCCACTCGTCTACTGATGGGCACTTGGGCTATTTCCAGACCTTAGCTATTGTAAATTGTGTTGCTATAAACATAGAGGTGCATATATACTGATTGGTGTTTCGGGTTTCTTAAGATATATTCCTAGAAGTGGGATCACTGGGTCAAATTGCAGTTCCATATTTAATTATTTGAGGAAACTCCATACTGTTTTCCATAATGGCTGCACCACTCTGCATTCCCACCAGCATTGTACTGGGATTCCCTTTTCTTCACACCCTTGCCAGCACTTGTCATTTGTTGATTTGTTGATGATAGTCCTTCTGACAGGTATGAGGTGATATCACACTGTCATTTTAATTTGCATCTCTCTGATGATCAGTGACTATGAGCATTTTTTCATATGTCTCTTGGCCAATTATATGTCCACTGTGGAAAAGTGTCTATTTAGGTCCTTTGCCCATTTTTCTATTGGATTGTCTTCCTTTTGTTAAATTGTATGAGTTCCTTATATGTTTTGGATATTAACCTCTTATCAGATGTATCATTGGCAAATATGTTCTCCCATACAGTGGGCTCCTTTTCATTTTGTTGATGTTTTCTTCTGCTGTGCAGAAGCTTTTTATTTTGATGTAGTCCCATTTGTTTATTTTCTCCTGTTTCCCTTGCCTTAGGAGTGTATTGGCAAACATATTACTATGAGAGATGTCTGAGATTTTGCTGCCAAAGGTTTCTTCTAGGATTTTTATGGTTTCATGACTTACATTTAAGTCTTTTATCCATTTTGAGTTTATCAAATGATCTCACTCATATGTGGGATCTAAAGAACAAAATAAACTGATGGACAAAACAGATCCAGAGACACAGAAACATGGAACAGACTGACGAATCTCAGAGGGTAGGTGGGGGTGGGTGGGAATAGATTAACCAAAGAACTTCTGTGCATATATGCATAACCCATGGACACAGACAATAGTGTGGTGAAGACCTTCGGGCAGGGGATGGTTACAGGCTAGAAAGGGTCAATGGGGTAAAAAAAGGGGACATCTGTAATACTTTCAACAATAAAGATAAATTTAAAGAAATAAAAATAATGACTAAATTCTAGAAAGCCCAATCTTTCAGGAGGGTAGACTGCTTATCTGTCTGCATACTTGTCAAAAGTCAACCTATGTATATTCAGATGAAGAAGTTAGAATCAAATTATATAAGCCAGAATTATTATAATCAGTCCATACTTTACCTCATTTGTTCTTGCAAATAAATTAATAACACAATTAGTAAGACATATGCAAAATAAAGTGTTGTTACTAACTATATAACTGTGCCTTACTTAAATCTAAGTTTCAGAAGACATATAAAAACAATTATTTCATATAGCTATTTTGGTCAATTTTATGTAATAAGTTATTCACCATATTAGGTTTTAGTATAGTGTACTCTAGTACACAAATATGAAATATAGACAGTCTAAGTCTGAACAAATCAGTTCTGTTGTTTCCCTAATAAATGCATAAAGTAATATTTTAAAGTATAACTGACAATTTTAATAGCAGCTACTGTGTTAATATTTTTAAATTAAGATCTGAAAAAATACATACACATTCTAGCCCATAATTTCCTTAATAAAATAGTTTTCACAATAAAAAAATAAAAATAAAAAAATAAATAAAATGAAGGACATTATTGGGGGAAATGGGGAAATATGAATATAGGCTGTATATTTAATATACTACTGAATCAATGTTAACTTTTTGAGGGTGATAACTTTACTATTGATAACTGTATATGTATATTTTTATTCTTAGAAGATACATGGTGATATATTTAAGCATGCCTGTAGCTTACTTGCAAATGATTCTTAAATAAAAGGTTAATAAATTGCTTTAAGTTCAGGAATTAAAAGGAACATGTAAAAAAATTGTTACCCTGCTGTAAAAAATTAGAGAGAAAAATGTCCATTTCTATTTTTTCCATAGAAAAGATACAATTGATTTATAGAACAAGTAAAAGTAGATTTTTACTTTAGTTTTTAAATGTCAAATACTTTATTATGAAATAAATTGCTATTAACAGGATGATCTCTTATTAGGCTCTCAATTTTACTAGCATATCTAAAAATAATGTTTAAAGGTTAAAAAGAACAAAATGACTAGTTGAATATCTTCACTAGAGGCACTTATCAAATTTCTTCATTCATTTGGCTGAGTACCTTTAAAAGTACTAGGTTAGAATGAACAGAAACACAAAATTGACTGGAGTTCTCTCTTCTAAATTACAAAGTTGCTTGGCTATAACTTTTCTGAGCATGGCAATATCTGAGAGGAGTGCAAAGTGAAATATGACATAAGAAGAGAATGAACATGCCTGTGCGTCTTTATTTGCATGAATGTCCAAATGAATAAACTTCATCTAGCACCCATTGTGTATGCTGGTTAAATTCAATGAAGTTGGTGGTGACTGTAAAATATCTTAATTGTCAACTGGCTTTTAAAATAAAACTATTCTGAATACTCTCCCCTGTCCCTCCCCTCCCTGCACATATCCCCTAACCCAGTAATTGGCAAACCGTGGCTCGCGAGCCACATGCGGCTCTTTGGCCCCTTGAGTGTGGCTCTTCCACAAAATACCACGTGC
>NW_005363938.1:974302-977782 GCF_000412655.1 Myotis brandtii | reverse complement strand
TTTTTTTTTTTAAAAAAAAAAAAAAAAAAAAATAAAACTATTCTGCTCAAGCAAAATCTTAACATTTTAAATTTTAGTTTTATATGTGTTTACATTTATACATTTTTGTAAGTACTTTATATAAAAAGTAAAAGCAATAATCTATTTAAAATAGATTTTAAGGCTTTACTTTAACCCTCTTCTAAATAAAACTTATCTTTCCTATTATAATAGTACTCTTTATAATCTTAGAGGTAACTTTGGAGCCAAGCATATCTTTAAAACTTTATTCCTTTTTAGCATCTTGTCCTTGACATTATTTAATTTCTGTGACCCTCGGTTTATAGGTCTTATAAAATGGAAACCATTAAAACCTACCTCATGAGGTAAAATACCTTTATCTATTCAGGAAACGAAACCTCTCTACTGCTACAATTTAGTACTTTAACTTGGCTATCTACCAATTTAGGTTCTAGGCCTACTATGTGGGAAAGGGGGAAGAATGTGCAATATACAGAAACACAGAAAACCAAAGACAGTGCCTTATTTGTAGATAGATCTAAAAAAATTGGGCAATTTTGAGGAAATGTTATTTTGTCTTGCTAGCAAATTTTCTCTTACTAGCTTTGCTAATGTAAACTGTCATGTTGGAGAGGCCCATGTGGATCCTTCCCAGTGGAACCTTGAGATGAAAGCCCAGCCTTGGCTGACACCCGAATGCAGGCTTGTGAGAAACCCAGAGCCAGAGGTACCCATCTAAGCTGTGCCTGAATTCCAGACCCACAGGAACTGTGAGGTGATAAATGTGTCTATGTTAAGCTGCTAAGGTATGAAGTTGCTACACAGAAATAGATAACTAGTACACCAGACAGATCACTAATTACTGTAAATGCAAACAATCTAAACACTTCAATTGAAAGACAGATTGTTAGATTAGACTTAAAAAAAAAAGATCCACTCTGTGCATCTAAAAGAACTGTACTTTAATATAAAGGTACAGAGATGGGTTAAAGGTAAAAGCAGGGAAAAGATTTATCGTGCAATGCCAAACATAAGAAACTTAGAGCGGCTATATTGCTATCAAAGAAGACATTAGTAGAAGAATCATTACCAAGGATGTAGGAACATTTCATAATGTAAACAAGTCAATTAATCAATTACATGTAATAGAGTCTCAAAACACAGGAAGGAAAAACAATACGGAAAAAAGAAACAAACAAATCCGATAGTAGGTGGGGTTTTCAACATACCTTTCTCTAAGTCCTTGAATGTACAAATAAAAAGAAAACCAGTCAAGACGTGTAAGACTTGAACAGCCTTATAAACCAAGTGGACCTACAGAAAACACTCATGGTCATTTAAGAAATATAGATATTTTTATGAGAGAGTTAGTACACCCTAAATAGTTTTAGTGTAATAGGTGAAGACAACAAAAACCAAAGTACAGTTGACCCTTGAACAAGGTGGGGGTTAAGGACTCTAACTCTGTGCAGTTGAAAATTCACGTATAACTTAAGTTGGCCCTCTGTATCTGTGGATTCCCAACGGAGGATAGAAAAATTTGATCCATAGAAATCCAAAACACTAAGTTGAAAGAATATATGCACCCCTATGTTTATTGCAGTGCTATTTACAATAGCCAAGATTTGGAAGCAGCCCAAGTGTCCATCAGTAGATGAGTAGATAAAAGAGCTATGGTATATTTACACAAGGGAATACTACTTGGCCATAAAAAAAGAAAGAAAGCGTACCCTTTGCAACAGCATGGATGGACCTGGAAAGCATTATGCTAAGTGAAATAAGTCAGTCAGAAAAAGACAAGTACCATATGATTTCACTCTTAAGGAATCTAATGAACAAAATGAACTAACAAACAAAATAGAAACAGATTCATAGAACAGAGAACAGACTGACAGCTGTCAGAGGGGAGGGGTTTGGAGGCTGGGAAAAAAGGTAAAGGGATTAAGCAAAACAAAAAAACCCTCATAGACACAGACAACAGTATGATGATTACCAGAAGGGAAAAAGGGTGGGGAGTGGGGGAGGCAGAAGAGTGTAAAGGGAGGATAAATGGTGATAGAAGGAGGCTTAACTTGGGGTGGTGAACACACAATATAATATATACAGTTGATGTATTATAGAACTATACACCTGAAACCTACATAATTTTATTAAGCAATGTCACCCCAACAAATTCAATAAAAATGGGGGAAATGAAATAATTATAAGCAGATTCATACTAGGGGAGAGAATATTTTAAGGATTCTTTTATAAAGCTGTTTTTTAAAGCAATAAATATGCTCCTGAAGATCTGTTAAAAAAAAAAAAAGAAAAAAAGAAAATTTTGATCCACAGCTGGTTGAATCCACGATGTGAAACTTGGGGACACAGAGAGCCAACTACATATTTATTGAAAAGAAAAATCCACATATAGTGGGCCAGCACAGTTCAAACCTGTGCTCTTCAAGGGCCAATTGTACTGTCCAAAACCACTGAACTCCAAAATTCAAAGTTTAGAACTAAATTCTTGAGTTTTTTAAAAAAATTGATTTCAGAGAGAGAGGTACAGAGAGAGAGAGAGAGAGAGAGAGAGAAACAATTTGTTGTCCCACCTATATATGCATTCATTGGTTGATTCTTGTATGTGTCCTGACTGGGGATGCAACCGTGGTCTGTGGGGATGACACTCTAACCAACTGAGCTACCTGGCCAGGGCTTAGATTTCTTTAAATTTCAATTTGTTTAATCCTAACTCGATCTGATTGGTGTAAGTTTATATTCCTTTATCTAGAAAATTCTACAAATTTATAATATTTGGGTGTCCAAATAAAATCTTCAACTTTGTGAAGGTGTAAGCATTTTGTTTCTGTTGAGTGTTCAGAAAGCATTCAGCAATCAATCAAGCAGCTCTTCTACTTCTATGCACAAATAAATAAACAAGCACGCAATTATGTAACCAGAGATTTCACTAATTTATCAGCTAGTTGCTATTTGACCAAATACCATTTATTTGAAAAACGAAGAGACTAGCTAACAGAAATAGCCAGAGATAGAAAAATCTGTGTTAGAAAAATATACTATTAAAAAAGTAATACTTTCTCATATTTTTCATCATATATATTTTTACATCAATCAAGAGCCACACAATTTTTAGCACATTCAGTAACTAAATTACTAAGCAACTTATTATTTCACACTAGAGGCCCAGTGCACAAAAATTGGTGCACTCGGGGGAGGAAGGGGGGGGGTCCCCCAGCCCGGCCTGTGCCCTCTCGCAGTCTGGGACCCCTCAGGAGATAACGACCTGCTGGCTTAGGCCTGCTCCTGGGTGGCAGAGGGCAGGCCCAATCCCTAGGTGCAGCCCCTGGTCGGGCTCAGAGCAGGGCTGATTGGGGAGTTGGGGCGCCGCCCCCTGTCATGCACAGAGCAAGGCGGATCGGGAGGTTGCGATGCCACCCTCAGTCACGCTCAGGGTAGGGCCGATTGGGGGGTTGGGGCACC
>NW_005363938.1:900446-973277 GCF_000412655.1 Myotis brandtii | reverse complement strand
AAGCCTCATGTTCGCTTCCAGCTGCCTGGCTGCCGGCCGTCATCTTGGCTGACAGTTAATTTGCATAAGGATATGCTGATTAGCCAATGGGAAGGGTAGCGGTCGTACGCTAATTACCATGTTTCTCTTTTATTAGTGTAGATTTGTTTCCATTTTATTTTACTAAGAGACCTCTGAAATATCCTGGGTTTCTGAAAAGTTATTTGATTATATATATAATAAAACGAGTTTTATTTTTACTACTAATTTTGAGAAGCTTAGTTGAGATCATATATCAACTTACTTGCCTGAGTCTGATTTTTAAATTTGTTCAAAAGATATTATAATCCTACAATGAGATATCAAATCATAAGACATTTTTCACTGGGGAAGGACTCTTTCAATAGCTAAAACTTTGCACATTCATCCACAGGACTAACTCATTGAAAGGGAACGTGCAAAGAAGGAAATAAACCATACAAAATTCCCCGATAAACCCAATCCTTCAAATGAGGAATGGTATTCAACCTCTGGAACTTCATACATGCTATTCACAGACTTCAGACTCAGATAACCATGAGGTTGCAGCATTTAAGGCCAACTATAAACCAAATAAGTCCTAATTACCCATTTCCTTAAGTTGTCTAGGCTCCAGATCTCTTGGGTTCTGACCTTCTCATTTATTTTTAGGAGTATATTCTTAAAAAGAAAAAAGAAATATATAATAATACACAGTAAAATATTTTAGACTTTTCAGATTAGTTGAAAACAACTTATAGATCTACCCTCACTCCAGTAACTTTAAAGCCTCATCTCAACAACTGCCATCACACCAAGATTTCACAGACTATCCTACCACACTAGAACTGTTTCTGTTTTCACATATTCCAAAGGTCATTGTGAGACAAGTCATCATATGCATATTTGCATGTATGCTTGTTTTGTAAAAAATAGTTTCTGAATTTAGTCTATTTCTTTGTTAAATAATTGTGTTAATAATGAAAAATTTAATTTAGTAATATGGTTATGATATAGATTTCCTGGAATCAAAAAGAAAAGTAACTTAAAAGACAACTCACAGCAAGAAATTTCTTTCAACATGACAAATTAACTGTTTTATCACTTCAAAATACCAAAAGTCTTCGGTATAGTACTTATCATATACATCAAATGTCTTAAAAGAGTCTCAGCAACCATATCTACTATACTAATCTCTTCAGAACAAGTACATAAGGAGAAAAATCTGTAAATCAGTTCTCGATGACAGAGCGTTTGTTTAGGAGTTTACCAAATGGAATGACCTTGCTGGAATTCCTTCAAGCAGCCTGTGAAAATGTCAGAACGGAGTCTGTTTTGGAGGTCATAGTCCCTAGAGAGCTCTGAGTTTTGGCCTGTTTGTCTTTTCACATGCTTTAATATTTGAAAATCATTCCTTGTAGACACTGACTGATGCCCAGGGAATGCTAGGATTGTGGGAACTGGCAGTACCAACAAGAGAGACGAACTTCATGGGAAATCAGTGCCTACTACATTTGCCTTCTCAGCTCTCATCAGATAAGTTGCTCTTCAAATGTTATGAAGGCACACAGTGAGACATTAAGAAATTGCATGTCATTGTGACGTCTTTTTTTTTTTTTAAACAGTAGACTACTTTTTATTTTATTTTTTATTTTTTTATATCTTATTGATTTTTCACAGAGAGGAAGGGAGAGAGATAGAGAGCTAGAAACATCGATGAGAGAGAAACATCGATCAGCTGCCTCCTGCACACCCCCTACTGGGGATGTGCCCACAACCAAGGTACATGCCCTTGACCGGAACTGAACCTGGGACCCTTCAGTCCGCAGGCTGACGCTCTATCCACTGAGCCAAACCCGTCAGGGCCATTCTGACGTCTTTAAAAAAAAAAATAGAACTTGTGGAAAATGGCGGCAAAATTACAAGTATTATTGAAAGAAACACTAAGTTGTAAAACACCATGGCGGAAACCTGAAAAACTATATTCACTTAGTATGAATTAAAATGTTGCATTTTCAAAACACACATACTAATAAAAAAGTTATAGTGTGCTAAATATATGCCCACCCTGTCCTAAATACTTGACTTATATGAACACATTTAATCCTCATGGCAACCCAAGAAGCAGGTATTAGCATGATCCCTGTTTTGCAGATGAAGAACCGAGGCAAAGAAAAGAAATTGAATTTGTCTAAATTCACATCAGTAGTGATGTTTTAGCCAGGACCCAGACTCACACAGGGTGGCTCCAGAGTTGGTGCTCTCCATCACTGTGCCTCTTCATGGTACATTTCCATCAAGCATGTAATGCTGACTAACTGGAACATGGACTAGTGATGTGCTATTTACTATAAATGCTTTATTTCATTTAACCCCCAATAACCTATGTGGTATATCTAACATGATTCTTATTTAGAGATGAGAGACAGGATCTGTGTGGCCTGACACCACATACCTAGAGCGATAGAACAGGCTCTAGGCTTGACTCTGCAGCCCTCTTTAAAACTAGGTTTTCCTTGCGCTCAGTTATTGGTAAGAATCATCTCTAAATTAATTTTCTGTATATAGTTAAGGGAATTATTTTCAAAGATCTATGTGCCCAACAATTCAATGAGAATAGTCTAAATTTTAAATTGCCGATATTATACAAGAGGCATAAAATCTAAGAATTATTTTAAGGTAACTGAAACATGATCATTCAATAAATTTTTCTACTCTTGAATTTTTTTTAATATTTTGGGAGAACTGAATATTCTGATATGTAAACTTTTCTTTTATATAGGACCTGATGTGGTTTAAGTAGTCCAATTGATGAACTTCTTAACTGCTCTGTTGGAATCTAGGCTTCTGTCAAAGACCGTCTCCTATTTTGTGGCCATAAAGCTCAGATTTGCAGAGTGCTAATTCTAACATTTGTTAGTTCTTAAACTTAGCCTACAAAAAGCAATTGCTTTTCTTGTTATATCTTTATTAAACAGAGAGGCCATATGTCAAAAATTTAAGTTGGTAAAACAGACACCCAACTATTAACATTTTCTTAATGAAAGTAATAAAATAAATGACCAAAAATTACATGAATAATTTGGGCTTAAAAAAAAAGCTAAAATACTGTCTTTAAACTGATAATCTAATGCTATTATAAAAATGTTAACACATACTTGCCAACCCTTGAAAACAATGAATAGGAAGATATGGCATATTCTAAATTAGATACATTATTTTTTAGGATAACACAATTTTAGTCAATTTCTCTTTTCTTTTCAATATGGGGGAATGTCTGACTAATTGAGTGAGCTGGCATGTATGTTTAATAATATATCTGTGAGGAATGTATTAAATAGCGACATTACTAATTCCTACCTATGGAAAATTCCATCGGTTAACTGAGATGGAAGTTACCTTCTATTCTTTCTGTTTCTGCTGCCCAATGGATAGCACAAGGCAAGTGATAATGCGATATAAGAACACATGATGCAATGAGGGAGGGCAGCCAGAGAAAGACACATGGGCTGAAAGCTACCACACGGGTATTACAATAAGCATACCATAACACAGAGAGCTTCTGAGACTTACCCATGCTCACAGACTGAGTCAGCAGAGGAGACTGGAGTCCTGACTCCCAAAAGACTATACTTCCTGTTAATAATAGTGAGGGCAGCAGGTGAGGGTAGCCAACAATATGGATTATTTAAAGGAGTTAGAAAAACATTGACTATGATATTTACTAATTAGTCTGGGTGATTATTAACTACAAATCCAAGAGAAAATTCCAATACATTTGTTATTTCAACATATTTGTCTTATTGCTTTCTGTCACAATAATACTTTATTACTGATGTCTTAAAATAAAATAACAAAGGAAGAAAAATAATCATGGATCACTTTTCCCCCAGTACATGCCCTGTATCTATCCTTTCTCTTCCTTTTTAGCTAGAAAGAGGTGATTTGGGTTGGGTTAGATGGCTGCCATAAGTAAAAAATAGCACTAACTTAATTTTAACAAAGTCTCTTGGCTCAGCACAAGGTCTGATTCAATTATTCAACTATAAATTAATTATTCAATTCCAAGTAGCCCTAAAAGGTCTAAGGAGCTAGGGGATTATAGTTGAGTAATATTTATTAACTAATCATTTATATTTTATATGTTACCTTTTAAAATTGCTTCCTGAGAAACAGGAAACTGGTAACTCTAGAAAAGCTTTGTATAAATTTCAGGCAAACATTTTTATAAGTTTAAGATAATTTTGTCTCATGTTGATTAAACTGCTAATTATTATGTTCTAAATCTTACTTTTAATATAAATGTTAATTGCTGACTTTCTAAGGATATTTCTGCAAGAGGACACAGTTTAAAGACTGAATAAGTAACTCAAAATGAGGCTTCAGGGTGTTACATAACTGGGGTCTATGGTCTTGCTGATGCACTTTTGAAGCTGTAAGCTTCATCTACCCTCTCAGCAATAACCAAAACACACCAATGTTAGTTTCTGAACATGCCAGCTACAAATGGCAGGCTGTAAATTAATGCCCACCCTCCTCTCTCTCTCATCACACACACACACACACACACTGCTTGGGTGTGTTCAGCAATGCATTGAAGCAAACTAAATCCTAAGTAATAGCAAAACTACCTACATAAGAAACCCAGAGTAGACGAGAGAAGGTGGACAGGGTTACAGGTACTTATTTACATTGTGAAATAAAACATGCTATTTAATAGCAGTCTTTATAAAGCCCATTTTGAAAGGCAGCACCTCACCTTTAAGCTACTTATATGGCTTTTTTCCTTCGGAAAGGTTCAATAGATTGTCACTAACAAAAACAGTACGAGAGCTGCCACAATTAATCGAGAACTTCATTTGCAGTTGTCAGGAGGCTCATAGTTGGCTTTTAAACTTTATACTTGTGGTTAGTATAAGTCCTTAAGCCTAATTTTCAAAAAATTATTCAAAACTAACTATATAAAATATTTAAATATACTTATCTTCTAAGTGTAAATATTCTTAAGTAACTCCTGAAAACAGAAAAAGAAATCATCTAAATGTATCAGAATATTTATTAATATCTTTGAGAATCACTTTAAATATTCAAGATCCTAAATATGTTAACAGTAAAGCAAACGACAAGACAATTATATAGAAAATTATTCATTTCTATTACCTCCAGTTGTAGAAAGGGAAAGCAAGAATCCATAGTTCCCTGTCTTGGCTTTTTAGTCTCTAATTATTTCTCTCCCATTTATGACACTACTAGAGGCCTGGTGCACAAATTCATGCACAGATGGGGTCCCTCGGCCTGGCCAGTGGTCAGGGTTGATGGGGTGGGGAGGGTGTTGCAGCCTGCTGGGGGAGGGACTGCAGGAGGTTGGCCCCAGCAGCAAGCTAAGGCAAGGCCGATTCCACAAGGAATCGGGCTCCTTCTTCCCTCCTGTCTGGGTCCAGGGTGTGGGTGAACCAGATTCGGGGCTGTCAGGGCCCCGGCAGCAAGGTCTGGGTCAGTGCACGTCATAGCTACCGCTGGTCGTCCAGTCATTCCGGTCGTTGGGTGGTAACGGTCACTTAGGCTTTTATATATGTATAGATGAGAATTTTATGCCTGGCTGTCTGCTCCAGAGAAAAATAGGTATATCCTCTCTTTCCCTCACCAATCTCCATTAGGCCATACCAGCTCCTGTACATTCTAAGGAACAGGCTTGTGCTCAAGACAAATGCTCATCACCTGTGGACTGCCTGTAAGCCTAACAGGTT
This sequence comes from Myotis brandtii, assembly GCF_000412655.1. Taxonomy (NCBI): domain Eukaryota; kingdom Metazoa; phylum Chordata; class Mammalia; order Chiroptera; family Vespertilionidae; genus Myotis; species Myotis brandtii. Next base: position 967,533 of record NW_005363938.1, on the reverse strand, counting down.
AATGAGGAGTGGGGAATTGTTCTCATAGTAAAACCAAAAGAAAAGACCCACTGTAAACATGTCATTTATTTCCTATGGTACAAGGCAGGAAGGTTTTTTGGCTGGGTGAGGCAAAGTTCATCTGACTGTTTGCAAATGTATTAATCCCGTATTGGAGCCACCATGTATTTTCTTGTGCAACACACTTTTGAATAAATTATTTTCTTTCTACTAAGAACAAGAGATGGTCTAAAATTATTCAGTGTAATACATTTAATGGATGAAAATCTTAAGAAAAAAAAATTTCAACATGGGACTAAAGTTCAAAAATCTAACAACTGTAGTAACTAGTAATAACAAAGTTTAAAGTAAGAATAACAAACAGTCTCTCCTCTTCACTGAGGCCTATAACATGCTATTTCATAATAATACAGCTTTAAAAAGCCGGTTAATTTAGGGAGAGGAAGGTGGCAGATGCTTATTTTCCACGTACTTGACACTACTGACAGCTGGCCTGTGGTATATCTGTGGCCATGTTAACATGATTGAACCTCATCTTCAGAGACATACCAAAAAGTACTGAAATATCACACAGCTTTATAAAAGGGGAATCTATATCCTCTTACTATATGATACTGCTGGCCATGACTTAAAAGCTTAATTCATCAACCAGCATAGATTAGTCTTGCAAATGGCCTCATGAATGAAAAGCTGCTTCTTCATGGTCTCATCTAGGTGTGGATCCTGGCAAAGGAGCCGCAGCTTTTTCAGGTATATTGTCTTCATCAACTTTGCCTTTCCCTCCTTTTATAAAGCTACACTCAATCTATAGCACCTGAGCTTTTCCTAGCCTATCTAATAAAAGGGCAATATGCAAATTAACCATCACTCCATCACAAAGCTTGCGGCGCCCAGTCCTCTCAGCCCTGCCGGAGTCCCCCAGTCCCGGGGGGGGGGGCACTGAGAGTGGGCAGTGTGAGCGTTCCGCGCCCAGCTGTGGATGGGCCTCTGGCCAGGCTGGGGCGGGGATGGGCCTCTGGGCCACAGAGAGCCTCTGGGCAGTGGGCACGGAGCGGCCAGGTCCTGCAGAGAGCTACTGGCACACGGATTCATGTGCAGGGCTACTAGTTTAAACAATAAAAAAAACTAACTGTCCCCCTGACTGATTTCCCTCATCTAAAGGAATGTTAACACATTGCGGACCAGTAATTTTATTGCTAGCTTTACCCAGTGGCCAGATAAGTTTCTATTGAGTGAAGACAAAAACGTTTTACATAAATGTTAAAGGCACGCTTTCAAATTAAATACCCATTGCATTTTGAAGTTATTTATTACATGTTCTTACAAGCTAATATCTTTTAAAGTATGATTGGTCACAAATCTTAGAACAGAAAACATGAGAATTCTCATGATCCGTCCGCAATGTGTTATTACTAAAACATGAAAATGAGTCTAATGTGTATAAAATGTCAAAACAAAGTTCAACATCCATGTGTATGCACTGTTTTAGTAAAGGTACATTATTTATGCATTTCTGTATATCCACTTTCTTTTATGAAGGACTCACTTGTTGGTAAGAGTTAACTGCCTAAATGGTTGCCTTACTTTTGAAGTGCCACTAACTAGAATTATTTTGGCCACGTTCAAGGGTAAAGGAAACCCTAGCTTATCTTTACTAAACATCTTTCATGTTTAGTCCAGTAGTGGGAATATTCTGCCACTCCACTACCACTGCCAACATAAATATTAATAAAAAATAAGGGGAGATCCTGGAATCATTACTTAAATGTCAAGTTCAAGTAAAGTTTATTTATAAAATTTTTGGTGACATAATCCTTCTACACACTAAGCCCAAATTGAAATGTCGTCATTTTTCCCCAACAGAAAAGAAAATAATTCTAACAAGTGAAATTCAAATACTTAGGAATAACAATAAAATACAACCATCAAGAAAATATCTAAATCTGATTATTTCAAAATATTTTAACCATATTTTGTATTAATTAATTTTTAGGCTAATACCTACATTTTGAATATGATATGATTTAAACAGGCATTAAGACCTAAAAAGTGAAGAATAAACTTGAAAAATTCATTAAGGTAAAAAAGTTATGGTTCTCCCATCTATATGTATTTATGTGGTTCTACAGTACTTACCTAACTGCAATAAAAACTTAGATTTCCGATAGCTGTACAAGGATTCCATTTATGCTTTGTAATATATACACAAATTAGGCTAATGTATCATAAACCTAAAATTAGTGTATGCCTAAATATAAGATAAGGATTTTAACTTCCTGAAGTCAGTTGTTAGAAAAAAAAAGATTCTCTCATATTTGAGTCCTTACACAGTATCTCATATTCTAAGATGCTCTTTCATTTACTTAATATTAAACAAAAAAGTATTTGAGAAAAATGCATTAGCTATGGAAAACAGTATGGAGGTTCCTAAAAAATTATGAAGAGAGTAAAACATTTATTCATAAAGGTATATGTACCCCTATGTTCATTGCAGTATTATTCATTGTAGCATATTTCAACACATGGAAACAACTGAAGTGTCCTATAGATGATTGAATAAAGAAGATGTGGTACATATATACAATGTGATAATACTCAGCCATAAGAAAAGATGAAACACTGCCATTTGTAACAACATGGATTGATCTTGAGACTATCATGCAAAGCAAAGTCTGACAAAAAAAAGTCAAGAACCACATGATTTCACTCATATGTGAGATATAAAACTGAAAGTAACAAATGAACAAACAAAAACTCATAGACACAGACAGCAGTATGGTGCTTATCAGAGAGAAAGCGGACTGGGGGAGAGGTAGTTAAGGGGGTCAAATATAAGGTGATGCAAGGAGATCTGACTTTGGATGGTAAACACACAATGCAATATACAGATGATGTGTCACAGAATTGTACATGTGAAACCTATACATTTTTATTAACCAACTAGAGGTCTGGTGCATGAAATTTGTGCACTTGTCGGGGGGGGGAAGGTGTCCTTCAGCCGGGCCTGCGCCCCCAGCAGTTGGGGAATGTCTGACTGCTGCGGAGGCAGGAGAGGCTCCCACCACTGCCACTGTGCTTGCCAGCCATGAGCCTGGCTTCTGGATGAGTGGCACTCCCACTGTGGGAGCGCACTGACCACCAGGGGGCAGCTCCTGCATTGAGCGTCTGCCTCCTGGTGGTTAGTGCGAGTCATAGTGACTGATCATTCTGCCATTCAGACGATTTGCATATTAGCCTTTTATTATATAGATGTCACCCCCAACAAATTCAATTCAAAAAATGTTTTAAATAAATTTCATTAGAAGCTGGTTTTAGGACAGAAATACCTTAATAGAATAAAAAAAAAAAAGTGGGGAAAAATCAACACATTAATTATTCCTAGGTTATAACCTTAAAATTAAAGTGTTGGATGTTGTTACAAAGACTTTCAAAACTGCTTTAAAAAAAGTAATCAAATAGCATTCTCTCAGAAAAAAACACAAGTTAACAGTTGCTACTTGAGGGGAAGCAACTGGATGGCTAAGGGACAAGACTGGGAGGGTGACCTATTTTTCACTGTTTACCAATTTGTACCCTTTACTTTTTAAACTCTGTGAATGTATTACTACTAAAAAAAGGGGGGAGGGGATTAAATTCAGAAACAGAAACTATAGCCCCATGAAATGTTGTAAATCACAGATTAAAACTTGAGTAATTATGTTATCGAGATCATGAATACATAACTATAAGACACATACAAGAAAATAAAACAAAAACTGCAGCCCCACTGTTTTGTAAATGGTACCTGTGGTCTACACATAAAATCTTCAATGTCAGATCATGCATGCATTCAACAACTGCTGTAACTTAAACAAAAGAGACAGAAATGAAGATGCACCCTAGATTTTCATGCTAATTGGATGATGCAAAGAGGATAAAAACACCACAAAGATTCATGGATAGAGTTTGAGCAAGTTGGTTTTATAAAATATAAGCATGGATAAAACAATTCTTCTATATTATTGTACTGCTTCATAAAATGTGACTTGAATTATATATATGTAACTAAATTAAAAAATTAAAACTTTTACCATTTCATCAACCTCCCTAAAAGTTTATAAGGGGAGACCACCTTGTATTTGAGTTTACCTTATATTCAGGCATACATATTCAAGAGAACATTCTTATAAGATAATGTGGTGAGCTGAATCGAGTAAATCTCCAGAGTATAAACTTATTTCACACACTTCACTTCTCTCCTCTGCTACATATGACCATCTTTTTGAGCAATTGTATATTAGGGCAATTTTATAACCAATCAACCCTCTTTTTTTTGCAGATAATAATTTGAACATTATTATACTGATCCAAGTGTACTGTGTAAGTTTGATCACATTTAGTTATGTTTCAGAAAATGTGGTTATTCTCTCTCAGACACTAAGATAAAGCTAGGCCTTTAATTGATGGAAGGTTCTAAAGCCGTCATCCATCCATCATCCACAGCTTCATGAAGGCTTTGAGAGCACCTTAGCCAAAATATTGCTGTATACCAATTAAACTGCCCAAGGGTTGTGCCTAACAAGTATCAGATACAAGTATCAGATATCGTATTGAAGGGAGAACAAGTTATACTCCAAAGACATATATTAGTAGCGTATATCTTTTATCCATTTTCCTGAATAAGATAAGGCCAATAATGAAAAGAATTGGGAAATACTCAGAACCCAGAAAAATAAATAACAAGGAAGTGTTCTACAGGAAACCAGTTTTATTTCTTCTGGCTTTTAAAATTAAATTAAAAAATATATTTGGGAATATAACACTCATCAGAACTGAGGAAAGCACAGTAAATCCACTTGAAATTCTTAACCCCGCACTTTTATTATGCATACTTATTTAGTGTGTTTGCAAATTTTAATAGTTTATATTTGCTAGTTTTATGTTTTAAGTATTAAGAATATGTTATATCATCTCTATTAATTTACGTTAAAAATTGGCAGTACAGTGGGGCCTTGACTTACGAGTGTCCCGACTAACAAGTTTTTCGAGATACAAGCCGTCTCTCGGCCGATTTTTTGCTTTGAGTTGCGAGCTAAAATTCGGGTTATGAGCCAGCTTCAGATACCCCACTGCTAGTTGGCGCAGCGAAGGTCACAGTGAACGCCACAACATCAGCTCAGCATCACGTGTCTCACTCGTTCACTTTTGATTTGACATACGAGTAATTTGAGTTACGAGCTCCGTCACGGAACGAATTAAACTCGTAAGTCAAGGCCCACTGTATTGTGTTTTTGGAAACTCTGAGATGTCTCTGTTATCAATGAAAATTTCCTGAACAGATAACAAATTAATAGAAAATATTCATTTTGTATCCAATGATGAACCAGCCAAAGACTGAAAATATGGCCATATCTAACACTCATTAAAATAAAAATACTCAAATAAAACATTCTTGTTTTCTTAGTGATCATTAAGATAGCACAAATTTTGCCAATTCTGAAATTAAGGTGCAACACATTGAAGATGGGGAAATTGGGAGGAGAACCCATTTAATTCCACAAATCTATCTTCCCTGGAATCAGCACAGAAAGCCAATTTCCAATACCATTCTAGCATGAAATCTTCTGCTGGTGCTAAAATGGTTGCATTTAAAGCTCATTTCCAAAGAGAATGCTGCTGCTAAAGATAATGAGGAAATAATGGAAGAACTGGATGGAAAGTGAAATTCTGCCTGTTACTCAAAACAAAGAAGTACCCCTATGAGGTTCTCTCCTGTGTGACAAACTGCCAAATGTAACTGGCAACAGCAACAACAAAATTACTACCAAAGAGAAATAAACTGGGCTCACAAAGTCTAAATCAAATCAAAGTCCCCACTGCACATGCTGAAGAACTCACCATTCTTCCGTTCGTTCAGAGGGGGTAAGTACTGACTGGACTGCAAGGAGAGTTCCTGGAATTCGTGGGCAACAGCTTCACTTTGAGGACTTGGAGCAAGATGGGCTAAAGGGCCCAATTCATCCTCAGTGTCTAGTGCCCCTGTGTGATCCATTGTGTTCCAGCCACTGGCAACGGGGAGTTCGAGACACCTCTTAAATGTGGTCGGTTGAAGAGACTGTCAAAATAAAGAATGTGTAAGTATGTGGTACATTTATTTTTCTTCAATTTGCACAAAAGTATTAAAATGGGATCCCTTAGTACTAGTTCAGTTTCCCTGCTATGCGGCAGTTGCCCTCTCTGGACCTCAGGTTCTTGTACAACACACAGGAACAATATATTTCCCATCTAACAACTAGGTAAATAAAAGCTGCAAGTATTCTATATGATATTTTGGACAGTTTAAAGAAAAGTTATAGTTACTGGTGTCATTACTTAAATATTTTAATGCAACCTAAAATGAGACAAAGTCAACTGAAGCTGATGAAAATAAAAAAGCAGTCTGGCTTGAAAATCTATTTTAACGGCTACAAATTAACCTGATTGACAGAGAAATAAATAATTGAAGCACCAAAGACACAATAAAAACCCTAAATATGTGACACTGGCTTAGGAACTGAGCGGTGGGCAGCAAAAACAAACTGTTACTGAAAGCTAGAAGGATGGCGGTCCATGTCATTCAGTGGCAAAACATTTGATAAAACTGTTGCCTGCTTAGTAGCGTTTTATACCACAGTTTGTTTACTCATTCATCTATAGGTGGACACTGAATTGTTTACAGTTTTTACCTATTAGAAAATAAAGATGCTATGAACATTCCTATACAAGTATTATTATTTTTTTTTTTGTGAGAGAGAGAGAGAGAGAGAGAGAGAGAGAGAGAGAGAGAGAGAGAAAGAGAGAGAGAAAGGAAGGGATAAAGAGAGAGAAACATTGATGTGAGGGACACCTCGACTGGTTGCCTCCTGCACACGCCCTGGTCAGGGCCAGGAATCGAGTTGCAACAGAGGTATGTGCCCTTGACCGAAACTGAACCCAGAAGGAACCCTTCAGCCCAAGGGGCGATGCACTATCCACTGAGCCAAAACTGCTAGAGCTCTTGTACAAGCATTTATATGGATACATGCTTTCACTTCTCTTGGCCAAATACCTAGGAATGAAAGGGCTAAATCATGTGGCAGCTGCATGTTCAGATTTTAAAGAAACTGACAACCTGTTTTTTAAAGTGGTTGTGCCATTTTACATTCTTACCAGCAGTGAATGAGAGTTCTACTTTCTAACCAACACTTGATTATGATCAATCTTTTATTTGTTATTTTATTTTCATATTTAAAATTAGATGGTTTATTTTCTTATCATATTGAAAGTTCTTTATCTATCCTGAACAAAAGTCCTTTATCAGGTATGTAATTTGCAAATATTTTCTCCAAGTCAATGCCTTATTTTACTATACTCTTAATAGTGTTTTGTAAAGAACAGATGCTTTGAATTTGATGAAGTCCAATTTATCAATTTTTTCCTTTATGAAACATGTTTTTAGTGTTGAAGCTAGGAAATCTTTGATTAACCCAAGGTCACAAAGATTAGCTCGTGTTTTCTTTTAGATATTTTATAGTTTTTGTTTTACATTTAAGTCTATGATCCACTTTGGGTTAATTTTTATATATGTTGTGATATCTGAATCAAAGTTTTCTGGTTTTCTTTTTTGGCATAAGGACATCTGATTGTTTCAGCACCATTTGTAGAAAAGGTAATCTTTTCTTCACTAAATTGCCTTGGCACCTTTGTTGCAAGTCAACTGACCATGTATATGTGGATCGATTTCTTGACTCTATATTTAGTTCCCAGAAAGGAGAGAACCACAAAAGAGGAACCCCTAAATTCTGTGTATAAACTCTGCCCAAGCCTCTGGTTGACCCCTAAATTATGCACATACAGGGCAGACTCCCAACAGCCCAACTAAGGCAAAAAAAATATAACCGAGATTTCATAGAAAAGACGGTGTTTGCAAAAGCGAATTCAGCAAAGTTAACTGTGTGTTAAAATATAGCAATACTCCTGAGAGGGAACCTTACAGAATCCAGAGTTTCTTATAACTACGCATCCAGAATTCCACATCCAACAAAAATACCCTTTTTAAGTGAAGGCAAAATTGTCACCAGCAAACACATGCTACAAGTAATGCTAAAAGAATTTCTTCAGGCTGAAGGGCAGTGTTACCATATAGAAACTTGAATATTAGGAATGAAAAACATCAGAAACAGTAAACATGTAGATAAATACAAAAGATTATTTTTTCCTCTTCATTTCTTTAATATTATGATTCAAATAAAATTATGCACTGTTATGGGGTTTACAATGATATATATGTAGTATAGATTTGTTTTTGTTCCCCTATTTTTTTCTAACTTAACTCCTGGTTTGATTACTCGAATGTTCTTATATTTCAAAAGACTGTGTAAATTCATAGAATAGCAATATTTTAACTGAAAGGTATCTTAGAACCAAGGTCTAGTATAAGTGATTCTTAACCTTCCTCACAATATCATAATCATTTGAGGGGAAAAAAAATCCCCGATGGACTAGGGCAAGGAGGAGGATCTATAGAAATTTTGATACAATTGGTCTTGATAGAGTGATTCTAATGTGTAGCCAGGTTGAGATTCATTAATGTAGTAGAACCCCCTCCCCGCCCCCCCATTTTAAAGAGAATAAGTCATCTGCCCAATGAGTGGGAAGAGAAGTCAGTAGCAAACTATTACACCATGTGTGAAAAATAACAGAATATAAGTAGGTATGAAGTGCTATAGGAACCTAAGAATTAAATGCCTAATTTTATTTGGGTAAACTAGGAAAGTCTTGAAGGGTAAATAGAAGTTGGTAGGGATGGAAATTCTTCTCATCAAAGTACAGTGGTATGAACAGTTATCACCTAACAGCAACAGTTTGATGGGACCAGTGTAGAAAGGGCATGGCTTGGGGGTGGAGAGAGCAGAAGATAAGCTGGTGTGGTAAGTTAAAGCACAATTGTGAAGTAATGTGGACTCTATATAATCAGGTTGGTATTTTAGAAAGGTAATCCTGGCAGAGGTAGGTAACTAGTAAAATCTCTTGCTAAAATGCTGAAGGACTAAGTTAAGATGGTAGAAATGCAGAATAGGGAATAAATTCCAATTAACATTTAAGAGGCAAAATTTTAAGGCTTGATGACTGGCTAATTTGAAAAGGAAAATAAAGAATTGAGAGTAGTGGAGGCTTTTAGAACTGTGCAGTTGGAAAGCTGGAATGAGTAGTAGGGAAGATGAAAGTAAATTGAGAATCTACAGGCCCCTTGGAGGGAGCACTAAAAAAAATGTGGCTAGAGATATAGGGATTTAATTTTGGGCAAGATACTTAACCTCTCAAGGACTCAGTTTCCTAATTTAAAAAATGAAAATAACAAGTGAAAATAAGAAAAGGGTAGAATATTTACTACATTTCTACTAAGCTTGGCACTACGCCTCATCTTTGCGTGCCTTAATTTTCCCCTAATGACCTCTCTGTGGGTAGGTATTATTCTCATTTTACAGATGAGAAAACTAAGGCTTGGAAAAATTAAACAAATTTGAGAGATTAACATCAACTTTAGAGCCCATATTCTTTCACAATAACACAATATTTATGTGCCAAAAATGCCAATAAGTTGGAGCAAATAATTGGGAGAGACAGAAATATTTGGGGGAGAGGGGAGTCATGAGAAAGAGGAAGATAAAGCTGTGAAAAGATCCATTTATACAATTTTTTAACATCCACATTGAAGGCCCAGAGCATTAGGCACTGGGATGGGCACTGGGGTTCCACTGACAACTCAATCATATCCCTGTATCTCCTGGATGTCAAGACCATGTCAATTAGGCAATTATAACGTAACATTAGTGCTTAACAGGAGTTAGTAAAACATGCTTGCTTCGTGACAGATGAAGGAAACCCTTTCCTTGTTCCATTTTAGAAAACTCTCACAGTATAACTATCCAGAATTAAACTCTGAAGCAGAAAAAAAATGAAATCTACAGTCATAGATGTATTGAATATAAAAGAACGTTTTTGACATCAGGTAAAAGTGTTTCAAATAAACAACTTCTAAGCAGGGGTTTTCTTTGTAGCAGCTGGATTTTTATATATCACCATAAAATACATAGCAAAAATGTTATAAGAATACCAAATTCTGAGAATACACTATATAGAAAAAGTTACATAACTGTTCTATGCTTGAAGTGGCAGTTATAGTTCTAAAAATGCCAGTGAGATGATTTATTTTTTTAACTTGTTTACTGTAGATTTGTTTCAAATTAACATAACATGGAACAAATTCCATACTTAACATCTTAAAAAATGATGCATTCTTAAGTACTACAACTAATACTTAAGTAAACACTATTTCTGAAATATTCATTGTGATCCATCCATAAATAAAAATTTGAATTAGCAAAATTTAAAACACATGTGGCTTTCAAATTGCCATATAAAAAGATATAAAGAACTAGAAAATTTTATTAGTTCTCCAAGTAAAATGACCAAAACCCAAGTCTTTTAACAGCTTGAACAATTGCATTTTCTAAGTTTATTAAAAATGAATGATTCTCAGAGAGTAAGAACTGGTTGGAGAATTAATTTTAAGCTAAGATGATTTCCATATTTAGCAACTACTGGGTCAAAAAGGAACTCTAATTTTGTTGAACCACAAATTAGCATTTGATTTAAATGCTAAGAATATTTGTAAACATATTAAATGTTTTTTAATATATATTAAAAATAATATATATATATATACACACACACACACACACACACACATATATATATATTTCAGAGAGGAAGGAAGAGGGAGAGAAGGATAGAAACATCAGTGATGAGAGAGAATCATTGATTGGCTGCCTCCTGCACACCGCACACTGGGGATTGGAGCCCACAACCCGGTCATGTGCCCTTGACTGGAATTGAACTCGGGAGTCTTCAGTCCACAGGCCGATGCTCTACCCACTGAGCCAAACCAGCTAAGGCATAAATGTTTTATTTAACAGATAAAAAGTATACTGTACTCCAATTTCCCAATTCTGTAAGACAGGGAAGAAAGGAGGATGGGAAAAGGAAACAAAGACGACGGAACGAGAGAAAGGAGAAGAGAAAGGCATACTAAAAAGAGGGAAATTTGTTTTCTAACTCTTTATTCTTTTTGATATTAGGAATCACTAGAATGTAAACAAAGATATTTTGCTAAATTCAAAAGTATTGCAAAATACATGAAAAAAATCAAAGTTTAATTTACCTGCCCAAATTATTGTAACTAGTTAAGTAGCAGAGGTGGGACCATGAATCCCCTACCTTGTAATCTAGTTCTTTGGTTTCTAATTAACCAAAAGAGAAACCCTATTATCTAAGGCAACCATGCCAGGTAGTTTGATGGTAAACTGAAAAAAACTCAGTTAAAGAGGAGTCATTAAAAATGATACTCAATTTTGAAACATTTTCTTTTAAATTAGACTGCATAAATGTCCATTTATTTGCCAGTCTTCCAATGTAGGGCCATGATTTTTCTCTTTCCAGATGTGTCAGGACCTTGGCATAAACCATGACTATCTATAATTTCTAGTTTCCATTTCTTTAAAGTAGAACAAAAATTTAAAAGATTTTGAGCACAGAATGCATCAACGTTTTTATAATTTTTTACCCAATATTTTTAGTTTCTCGCCTACACTCAATTCAAAAGTATTAAGTAATATGCCTCTATGTTCCCAAACATTTAACTTTTTTTGCATTCTTATTTCATCAGTTTACATAATATTTAGTCAAACTACATAATTATGATTACTACATCTACTGGCATAAACAGATTTAGGAATAAACACAGCTGACTTTTGGTTAGCATACAACTTAGTGAGAACAGATGCATCACCAGACTTCAGTGTCATTTCCTAGCCATGACCATTCAGTATGTCCTAAGACAAGGGGATTGGAGAGAGTGGTAATCCAACAAACTGAACAAGTGGAGGATAGATAAGAGAGGTTCTTCCACAAAGCATTTTAAAGATTTATGTTGATGCCAAGGACATCTCAATTAGAAATTTGGGTCTTTTTAAAGTTTTAAAGTTTTCTGGAATCTGTTAATACAAATTACTACTTAGATATTATGTCATTACTGTCTATCTTTATGCAAATGTGTTAATACTGTACTCTAAAATAACAGTTCAGAGTACACACCAAATTAAAGTTCACATTCAGAGTTTTGTAACAGCATTCTAGTACAACTATGAACACATTTCAAACACTATTAGTTCAATATGAAATAATCTATTCTCACTGTATCATAGTCCTTCAAAATACTTGTGAATTCATCTCTATATTAAACATACTGATATCTATAATAACAAAAGCATAATATGCAAATTGACCAAACCACCGAACAACTGAACGACCATCCAGATGACCTTCCGGACAATGCCAGGGCTGAGAGGGTGGCCGAGGCAGCCGGGGCTGTGAAGGCCTACTCATGCACAAATTTTGTGCATCGGGCCTCTAGTATATCATAAAATAGCAATTTTAATCAACTGTGAAAATTGTATTAAGAGTTTTCTGTTAAGATATAATTCACATGCCAAAAATTCATCATTTTAAATTGCACAACTCAATAATTTTTAGTATGTTCACAAAATGTACAACCATTACCGTCTAATTTCAGAACATTGGTTTCACATCTAAAAATAAATCCCATATGCATTAGTAGTCATTTCCTGTTCTCTCTACTCCCAGTTCCTGGCAACCACTAATCTATGGCTTTCCTGTTCTAAATATTTTGTATCAATAGAACATACAATGGATTTGCAGATTCTGGACACTTCATATCAACAGAATCATATAATACGTGGCCTTTTGTGTATAACGCCTTTCACTTGACATGTTTTCAAGATTCATTCATGTTGTACCAGGTATAAGTATTCCCTTCCTTTTTATGGCTGAATAATATTCCATTGTGTGGATCTACCACAATTTGTTTATCCATTCTTCAGTTAACAGACTATGGATTATTTCTGCTTTTTGGCTACTATGAATAATTTGCTATGAACATTCATTTACAACTTTTTGTGTAACATATGTTTTCAATTCTCTTGGGTATTTTCATGGGAGTGAAATAACTGGGTCACATAGTAACTTTATGCTTAATTGCCTGAGGAACTATCCAACTGTTGGTCACAGTGGCTGCATCATTTTACATTCCTACCAGCAAAATATAAGGGTTCCAATTTCTCCAAATCCTCCTTAAAGAAAAAACAACAACACATAGTTATCCTAGTGGCCATGAAGTAGTAGCTCACTGTGGTTTTGATGTGCACTTTCCTAATGACTAATGATGTTGAGCATCTTTTTATATATATATATATTTATATTCATATATTCATTCTTTGGAGAAATGCCCATTTGAAAATTAGGTTATTTGGCCCTGGCAGGTGTGGCTCAGTTGGTTGTAGCGTTGTCCCATACACCAAAAGATTGTGGGTTCAATTCCCGTTCAGGGCACATACCTAGGTTGCAGGTTCAATCCCCGGTCTGGCTGGGGGGTTACAGGAGGCAGCCGATCAATATTCTCACATCTCTCTCTCTAATAAAAGAATAAGTAAGTAAGTAAGTAAGTAAGTAAATAAATATTTAGGTCATTTGTCTTTTTATTGAGTTGGAATATTTCTTTCTGTGTATGTGTGATTCTCAATATTATTAATTACTCGGGAAATGCACTTAAAACCACAATGAGATACCACTTTACACTCACCAGAATGACTATAACAAATAAGACAGTCCTGGCCAGGTGGCTCATTTGGTAGGGGCATCATCCTGTATACCAAAAGGTTGCAGGTTTAATTCACAGTCAGGGCAAGACGGGTGAGCAGCCGATCAAGGTTGCCCTCTCACATTGATGGTTCTCTCTCTCTTTCTCCTCATTTCCCTCCCTCCCTCTCTCCCTCTAAAATCAATGTAAAAGACACTTACTTATGTACAAGGGAGCTCCTATAAGACTGTTGGTTGATTCCTTAACAGAAACTTTGCAAATCAAGAGAGATCGGCACAAAATACTAAAAATGATGAAAAGTAAGGACCTACAATCAAGATTATTCTTCCTGGCAAGTGTATCATTTAGAACTGAAGGAGAGATACGTTCCAGACAAGAAAAAGCTAATGAAGATCATCACCACTAAATCAGTATTACAATATACTAGAGGCCCGGTGCACGAAATTCGTGCACAGGAGAAAGGAGTCTCTCAGCCTGGCCTGCACCCTCTCGCAATCCGGGACCAATGGCTCCTAACTGCTCACCTGCCTGCCTGCCTGATCGCCCCTAACCACTCTGCCTGCCTGCCTGATCACCCCTAACTGCTTGCCTGCCTGCCTGATTGTCCCTAACTGCTCACCTGCCTGCCTGAGTGCCCCTAACTGCTAGCCTGCCTGCCTGATCGCCCCTAACCACCTCTGCCTCGGCCACTGCCGTGACAGCTTCGTCCAGAAAGATGTCCAGCTGTCCTGTCTAATTAGCATATTATGTTTTTATTATTATAGATATTAGAGAGACATCTTTAAAAAACAAAAGATTAGAAATGCAAATAAGCAAAAAAATAAATTTTCACTGACAAAGGCAAATACTTAATAAAGTCAACTGCCCTGGCTGATTTAGCTCAGTAGATAGAGCATCAGCCTGTGGACTGAAGAGTCCCGGGTTCAATTCCTTTCAAGGGCACAGGGGGAGCCTCTGCCTCTCAGCCAGAAGCTGGGCTCATGGCTGGCGAGCACAGTGGCAGTGGTGGGAGCCTCTCCTGCCTCCACAGCAGCGCTAAGAATGTCCCTGCTTAGGCAGGGAGCAGGCCTAAGCCATCAGTCTGACATCCCCCAAAGGCTCCTGGACTGCGAGAGGGTTCAGGCTGGGCTGAGGGACTTCCCCCCTCCCCCCGAGTGCACAAATTTCATGCACTGGGCCTCTAGTATTAGATATTTGGTAATTGATATTTTAGAACATTTCACCCAAAAGCAGCAGAATATACATTCCTTTCAAGTGCACACTGAACATTTTCCAGGACATACCACATGTTAGGCCACAAAACAAACCTATATAAATTTAAGAAGACTGAAATCACATTTAGCATCTTCTCGGATCATAATGGTAGGAAGTAACTCAGCAAAGTGGAACTAGACAAAACATACCTCAACATAATAAAGTGTATATATGACAAGAAGAAAACTGAAAAAGGGGGGGGGGCTAAATAACATGCTACTAAACAATGAGATCAAGGAAGAAATCAAAACATACCTTGAGATAAATGAAAATTAAGATATAAATTTATGAGACACAGCCAAAGTAGTTCTAAGAGGGAATGGATAGCAAACATGTCTACCTCAAGAAACAAGAAAGAAATCTCAAATAAACAATCTAACCTTACACCTAAAGGAACTGGAACTAGAACAAGAACAAATAAAGCATACAGTGAGAAGAAGGAAAGAAATGGTAAAGATCAGAGTAAAAATAAACAAAATAGAGCCTAAAAAATGAACAGAAAAGATCAATGAAACCAAGAGCTGGTTCTTTGAAAAGATAAACAAAATTGAACTGTGTGTGACTGGGATAATGTGATGGAGTGGTTTCTGGCAGAGGTGAGGGTGAATTTTATTTTTTAATTGAGAGGATGTTTATTAAATCTGGGAACAGTGAAACAAGAAAGGGCCTAGGATAATAGGAGAGGGAATAGGTAGAGAAACGAGCTTAGGCTGGGCAACTCTGGCTCATTAAGAAGTCAGAGAAATGGGGGCGTTGAGAAGAGGTTTGGGGTGTTTGTCCAGGATGAACTGCTACTGTCCATTGCTGCCCTGGTTGCAAGCCGTGTGGGGTCCCTAGAGTTTAGGAGATGCAGGCCTGTGGGGGATGGAGAGGGAGAGCGAGAGGGGAAAGGTGCAGATGTGCTCCTGGGAGGAAGAACATGCTGAGATTGATTTTTAGTATTGTTTTATTATTACCTCTAAACAAATGATTGTATTAATTATGTGTAAAAAGAAAACAAATCAAAAAGATCTTTTTGAATATTTGATCCATTCTCCAATTGATATATTCTCTCTCAGCTTTTTGTCATTTGAAATATTCCCTTTATATACTCACTAGAGGTCCGATGCATGAAATTCGTGCAAGGGGCTTGGCCCCCGCCACCACGGCGACTGCCTCGGCCCCCACTGCTACCACAGCTGCCTCTGCCTCGGCCCCTGCCGCTGAAGCTTCGTCTGGAAGGTCGTCCGGGAGGACGTCCGGTCTAATTAGCATATTACACTTTTATTATTATAGATCTTAGTCAATTACTAAAATATTTAACTGAACAGAACTTGACAAATCCTTCTAAACTAATAAAAATCTTTCCTATCAATGTTAATCCATCACTCTGTACTATCCCAACTTCAGAAGTTACAAGAAGCACAACTAAGGGCAAGTCATTTAACCTCCCTAAGCCTCTTTGTAAAATGGGTATAAATAATACTTCCCTTGTGGGGTGCAAATGAAATGAGACAAAGATATCAAGTGCTTGGAATAATGCTTGGCACTAAGAAGGCATTCAGTAGTTGCTCATGGGCTTCATTTTCAGTTATAGTTGTTTCCTGGCTGATGTACTCACCTAACTGTCATAACTTTTAGCCCCTATTTCATGAGAGACCGTGTCACATAAGACCTGTGGTGCTGGAAGCTTTCTCCTTTGTTTGTCAGCCTGCTTGGGTTCAAATTCCAGCTCTGAAATTTTCTAGTTGGTGGGCAAACCACTTAAACTTTCAAAGCTGCAGAATTTTTTTTAAAAAAATGGGGGTGACAAAGGTACTTCACAGGATTAAAGGGAGCATTGAAAAAATATTAGATGTGAGGTGCACAGTAGAGTTTTGGGCACATAGAAAGTAGTCAATAAATGTTAGCAATTAGTGTTATTATTTTGTCAACAACATTCCTGGTTCTCTATTATGTGAAATAACATAAAAAGTATTTCAATTATTAATCTAAATTTTGATTTTAAGAAAACAAACCAAAAAACCTCATGCTAAACCTCATTTTTAGCTTGTCTTGACTTTCTAATTATACTTCAAACTTCCAAATAAAATAAAAAAGTTTATTCTTACCAACTGTCCTGACACACACACACAAATATTCTGATGAATAAATGATCATAGGGTTTAAAAATTTTCCTAACACAGGCATAATACAGGCTAACTCTGAAAAGAGCAGAGAGTGAAATCAATATTAATATTTTTTATTGTTTTGTCTAACACTTAGGATTTAATACGCTTTGGACTTCCAGATATTTGGCAATATAACATGGCTATACGTATAAACTAAAGTTTTCTGAAAGAAAATAACAACTCATTTTTAAAGAGAGGATACTGTTCCTATAGTCACTTCTTAAAGCTAAGTACACAAATTAATCTCAGCAGAGTACAAGAATTTCCCAAAGTGGTATGTGTGGTTTTACTTAGTAGAATCAGTAAAATAAAAGCTCTCTGTATACTTTTTATTCCTTATAACATTGCTATCTCTTTAGCTTTTTCTTAAAGTAGCCAGAGACATTCAGGATTTTGAATTTAGTCCTTGAAAGTAATTATTTAAGGGAAGGATTACAATTTCTGTGCTGGAAGTGACTAAACTAATGAAGGGGAAGGCGGCTCAGATGTGTGTTCCGCAAGCCCTTTGTTTTTCAAGCAGCATTATTTTAATTATTTCCTATAAATACATCATTGTCCTTAAGAAAAATATTTTTCAGATAAACACAAAAATCTTTAATCATCACTTGGAACATCACCTGGAAATGACCTCAGCATATTATAAACTTTGAAAACAGATTTAGTGTATGAAAGCCCATTTTTAAAAAATATATTTTTTTTATTTTTTTTTTTTTTTACAGAGAGGAAGGGAGAAGGATAGAGAGTTAGAAACATCGATGAGAGAGAAACATCGATCAGCTGCCTCCTGCACACACCCTACTGGGGATGGGCCCGCAACCAAGGTACATGCCCTTGACCGGAATCGAACCTGGGACCCTTGAGTCCGCAGGCTGACGCTCTATCCACTGAGCCAAACCGGTTAGGGCTATGAAAGCCCATTTGCTAAATAAGAAAAGCAACTATTACATGGAATTTCATTAAACAAGTTATTTTAGAAAAAAACAAGGGTTTTTATCAGATGAGTGGCAACAGAATATTTTCAGGAAATTCTGGGAGATGTGGCAAAAAAATTGCCAACTCAACAGAACTGAGGTGTTAGCCAGAAAGTGATTCCACTGACCCTCACCCACCCCTTACTGCTACCAGAAACTTCTCTGAGGCTTCCCCTCAAAGCTGCCTCCTTTGGCAGACATGACCACTCTCTTTCAATTAAACCTTGGGTAGGAATTAAGATTTCCTTCCAAATCTATGAGAGATCAGAGAGACCTGGAGCCCCAGGTATTATTCCCAAATGGAATTCTGACCATGAAGCAAAGATGGAGGGGTTGGACTGAGGGTCAGCCTGCTGGTGCCTTTACAAACACCCTTGCCAAGATGGCCTCAAGAAAGGCAGATGCAATTGCACTGGCCAACTTGAGATCGACAGTAATGAGCAGACACTCATGTCAATAAAGCGTTCTAGTTTCTTTCTCCCCTAGCACACTGCACTGTTAAAGACTTGTAACCTTAATATGGTCCTTGAAGCTACAGGTAAGTGACTCTAGAGGTGTCTTTATTTGAATTGCTAAGTGAATTCCAACAGGTACCAAAGTACAAAACAAAAGGCAGGTTTCACAGTTTTGAACAAGCCTACCCCATGCACAACAACAAAGTATTCAAAAAGCACACAGGAAAAATTATAATAGGAAAAACTGTAGAAGTTAAAAATATACATATATTTACGAAGGAAAAAAATGAAAACAATCTATTGCCTATCAGGTTAAGTAAGTACTGGTACATTCATTCCACTGATATTATCCTATCATTGAAAACAAAACAAAAACTTGGATAGATCTATATGTACCGAAAAAGGAAAATGTCCATGATATATAACTAAGCAGAATGGGTTATGTGTGTATATAACACATACATAGAGAGAGCAAGAGAAAGAATGAGACAGGTAAGGACAGCAGCAGGTAGGCTGGCAGATGAGAGTAGGCAGGGAGAGTATGTGCAAGGCAGGCTAAAAGCTAAAGAAACAGAGAGAAAGTGAGAGGAAAACAAACAGATAGGAGAGATAGGTAGGACACAGAGAGGAAGAAGAAATGGGCAGGAGGCAGCAGATAGAAACCAACAGATACACAAGGACAGACACGGAAGGGTACACTCCGAAATGGCTATCACTCTGAATGTCCCGTACAATAGACACTAGCCACATGTGTCTGTTTAAATTTAAATTAATTAAAATTAAATACCATTTAAAATTCCGTTCTGCAATCGCACTCGTCACCTTCCAAGCGCTCCATAGCCACATGTGGTTAACGGCTACTGTATTGGCAGCACAGAACATTTCCATCACTGCAGAAAGTTCTGCTGGGTAGTGCTGTTTTATACCCTTTGGTATTGTGTAAACTTTTTGTACTTTTATAGTTTGCAAAGAGAATAAAGACATTTCCAATTTGAAAAACATAGTTTTTGTTTTACTCTCCCTCCCCATTATGCATCTCTTTAACAGTTCTTTTTCAAACATCGCAGAAGCACCAGAGGGCTTAATGACCTGTATATTGCCAATTTTCTCTAAGTTATTTGATCATTACTAATTCAGTTCTACTTAATAAGAGTTCAAATGCCACCAAAACAAGGAAGATGACATACATTTGGAGCATCGTGACATCGCTCTTGTTCTCTAAAATCAAAGAAAGGTCATGTTACTCATTCTTAGTAGGAGCAAGCACAGTTGATAGAAACTCCCTGCAGTTTAGACAAACATTTTAAAGTGAACCTTTTTTTTCCCAAAAGAATAATAGCATTTAAAAATAGCATTCATTTTTTTATGACTCAATTCAGTGCAAAGTGGGGGGAGTAAACCTCAAGGGTTTTTTTTAAAAAGTGTCACATTAACTAAAAAAAGAAAATGGCCATTTTTAAATGAAGACTGTAACACCAAAGCAATGAATGGGTTTCTAAAGGCTTTCTCAGGTGATACAAGATTGAAGCATCTGGTGAGGTTTCTAGAGGGTAAATAACATTTTAAGGAAAAGTAACAGAAAGGTCTCCAGAAAAAATCCCATAAAGCATATATACAAGTTGATAGGGAATGCACAAATACTAATATTTTGAGACTCTTAGTCCCCTTGGGAAAAAACCATTGGTTGGTGTTAAAAGATCACAGCCCAGTCCCTACTGCTATCCCCACCAGCATCCAGGGACCCACTAGGCCCACAGGCACACACATTTAATCTGTATCCTCAAAGTTCTGCTCAAAACCCTTCACAATATCATGTCCATCTATTTTCCTAATGCAACCACCCAGGATTCTATCGCCAGAACCTAAGTTCCAACCATAACCATCTATTAAAGGTTCTTACCACAGGGCCATACATAATACAGTAGTATATAAATCTATAAAGCCCCTGTAAGACAGTGTAGAAGTGACACAAGAATATATTACAGACCAATGTAGCAGAACCTGTACATACTGAGCAATCCCACTGAATGCAAGTCGAAATGGCATACAAATTAGTGAGGGGAAAAATGGACTATGCATCAGATGGGCTGGCTTGTGCAACTAGTTTATTCACATGGAAAATTATTCCCTATCTTATACCCATACACAGAAATAAATTCCATATGGATTTGATTTATGCTGAAGAGCAGAGCAAACTTTTAGAAAAAAGAAATATGGTAGAATCTCTTTATAACCCCAAAGTACACAGTAGTAAGATTTATTAAATATGATGTAAAAAGCACCAACCATAAACAAGCAGACTAATAAATATGACTTAATTAAAAGTAAAACTTGAACACAACAAAACACATAAAGTGGAAAGAAAAGCTACTGGGAGAACATATTTAAAATTTAAAATATCAACAAAAGATAAATAAAATAACCAGAATATATAAAGACATAAAAATATATAGAAGGGGGAAGCAATCTAATAGAAAAACATAAGAGATATAAATCATAACAAAAGAAGAAACTAAAATAGCCAAATAAACATTAAAAATGATGCTCAAATACACCAGAAATCAAGAATATAGAAGATTTTAAATTAGCAAAAATTTGAAAGTCTGACAATACCAAGGCTTGGCAAGGATATGGAGCAATAGGAACTCCCAGACAGTGATGTTAGGCACTGAAATTGGTACAATTCCTCTGGAGAATGATCTGGCAACATATAAGAACTCAAGGATGCACATACCTATGTACAAGCAATTCTACCTCTAGATCCAAACTCTGGAGAAGCTATTAACTATTCACAAGAAGATAATGTCCCACGTGTTTATAGCAACATAGTTAATAGCAAAGCATGGAAATGTCCAAAAATTCCCCTGACAGAATGAATAAACTACACAATATAATCCTAGAATACCATAAAGCGAAAATGAGGAATTACTGCTACACACATCTACATGGATATATTTTATACAGAATGTTAAAATGAAAAAGCAAGTTGCAGAATATACACACAGTATAATACCATACTGTACAAAGTTTGGGATCCTCAAACTAAACACACACCTTATAAATATACATGCATATAATGTAAGTAGAAAGCCATACAAGGGACTGATGCTTCAGGATGATGCTTCTGTAGAAGGAAAATGGAAAATGGCATCTGGGAGGGGTACACAGGCAGCACTGACTATATGTGCAATGTTTTTTAATACAATTTTAAGTTTTTAATATAAAGCAAAAAATACCCAATGTTAAGATTTAACTATTCTGTATAGAGATTATATTATTCTATTTTTCTGTGTTCGTGAAATATTTCAAAGTATGAAGCAACTTGTATTTTAAAGAATAGGAAAAAACAACAGAGGCTGAAATTTACCAAGGGGTTGCCTCCTGATAGTGAGCCTTTGGCTATGAGTAGTTTTTACTTATTTTTTTCCTAATCTTCTAAATTTTCTAATTTTTTTCTTTCATAAAGTCAACCCAGATACTTCTAGCCCAATTTATTCTCCCATTTTACTCCCAAATTCAACACTATACTTTCTTGTTCGTTTGGTGGAGAACTTGGTAAGGAAGTATGCACTGTTTCCTCCACTCGAACATGGGTTCTTGGAGGGCACACCACATGCATTTATTTTTTTTAATTATTTTTTAAAATATATTTTATTGATTTTTTTACAGAGAGGAAGGGAGAGGGATGAGAGTCAGAGAACTTGGTAAGGAAGTATGCACTGTTTCCTCCACTCGAACATGGGTTCTTGGAGGGCACACCACATGCATTTATTTTTTTTAATTATTTTTTAAAATATATTTTATTGATTTTTTTACAGAGAGGAAGGGAGAGGGATAGAGAGTCAGAAACATGGATGAGAGAGAAACATCGATCAGCTGCCTCCTGCACGCCCCCTACTGGGGATGTGCCCACAACCAAGGTACATGCCCTTGACCGGAATCGAACCCAGGACTCCTCAGTCCGCAGGCCGATGCTCTATCCACTGAGCCAAACCAGTCAGGGCCACATGCATTTATTTTTATATAAATTATGTATTGAATGCCTATGTGGTGCCAGTTACTATGCCAGCAGCTAGAGAAACATAAATAAAACATGCATTTCCCTTCCTCCTCAGAGTTTAGTCTCAATGAATAAATATATTAAATAAACAGAGAAAAAAACTATATAATTAAAATTATGAAAATGCTATGAAGGAAAAGAACAGGTGTTATAGGACAACACAGTAGAAAGGCCTAATATAACCTCAACTGAATAGGAGAAATAGAAATATGGCAGGAAGGGAAGGTGGAAGGGACCTGTGGACAGAGACAAAACCCACTGGAGTCTTTGTTACTGGGCCAAAGCACCTTGAGGGCAGGGATTGCTTCTGATTTATATCTGTACGTGTTACTTACATAGTGCTTAACAAATGCTTCCTGGTTGGTTCTAAGGCAGTCTCTGAGCAATCAGGAAATTCTGTGCCTGCAGCTCTGGGGCAGGAAAGCAGTCCGTGGGGGATGGCCCCACAGGCAAAAGTAGCCATTTAGAGGCAGAATGGAATCAGAGCCCATCGTGTGTGGTAGCTCAGCCCCTCAAAAAGCACTTGCTATAAATTCTCTCATACCCACCTCATGAGAGAGCTAATCTACCTCTCTCTTATTCTGTCCATCTATCCATCCCCTTCCTGTCCAGTACCCTCATCCCCACATTATTCAACAATTTAATTCAATACATTTAAGGGGACGTATGTGTGTCAAGCTAGGGATATGAAGACCCACACAGCATAGCCTCTGCCTCAAATAACTTTCCGTCTAGACCAGTGGATCTCAACTAGGGTAACTGTATCTCCCGGGGACATTTGACAATGTCTGGAAACATTTTTGGTTGTCACAATGGGGTAGGGGAGGGTGTACTACTGGCATCCAGTGGGTAGAGTCCAGGGATGCTGTGAAACATCCTACAATGATGCTTACAATGACGACCCCCCAACAAGAAAGATTTATCTGGCCCCAAATGTCAATAATGCCAAGGTAGAGAAACCTAGTGTAAGTTATTTAGAACCATGCCTAGAATTGACTCCAAAAGCAGGGTGAGAATTAGAGGTCAAGGACCAGAGGAAGCAGGTCAAGTGCCAGAGGGCAGTATTAAACATCAGGTCACTAGGTAAGCATATAAAAAATGTCCAAATTGAGAAACCTTCTCTAGAGAATTAGTGGCATAATTACATCACAATATAGCAGGAGTATAAGTTATTGACCAAATACAAAGTGGGGGGGGGGGCATCTAGTTTAGAACTGAGGTGAAAAAGCTTCCTTAGAAGTGACATCTAATTCAAAACCTGAAAAATAGATAAGATAGAAAAGGATGTAAGGATGGAGGAAGGATAAAGGGTCTATTCCAGACAGAAGGAACAGCTAGCAGGCAAGTAGGACTATGGAATGAAAGATATGTTTGTACAATGTAAAAGTAGGGAGTGGCTATTGAAGAATTGAGAGGCAAACAACCCAGATCATAACGCACTTGTACCATAGGTTAAGAAATGTGGACTTTATCTTTTGGGCAATATAAGCCACTGAGAGGATGTACATAGAGGAGTGACATGACCAAAACTTGTTTTAGGACATTCATTCTGAAGAATGGACTGCTAATGAAATGAGCAGGAGGACACTCTGCAATCCAGGTGACAGCTGTGGCTTGACCTAATGATGGTTCTGAGGATGGAATGAGACATTCAAGAGATGCTTCAACAGTCAGCATTCCACCAAGATGTGTGCCTACCATGGTCCTCTGCCTAGTAATTCCAAAGGCCCCAAACTCCCAAACTTAAACGTTTCTTTATAATTCATCAATGGCCCAACCCAACTAGAGTTATGTGGCAGCAAAACCAGAACCTGAACAGACTTGAGACTATTTATAGTACATTTATCATATTTTGTGTGAATATTTCAAGGCACAAGTATTAATGTTTGATTATAGGTGCCATGAGATAGACATGGGCCCTCAAGGTTATGGATTGAATTACAGGGGCACACGGCCATGAAGCGTATAATTACAATAAGGTGTTAAACTTATGATGGGAAAGCACAATGATGACTAAATACAGCAGATAGATCGAATGTCATAGGAAGGAAAGAATCTAGAAATATCTCTCTGAGAAAGTGATATTGAAACTGAGACCTAAAGGATAATTAGAAACTTTTGATCTGAAGGGACCAGAAAGAAAGAAATTGAACTTAAGCAAAGCAGAACAGGGGAAAACCAGAGAATAGGAGGAAATAATGGTTGAAAGAAAGCTGAGGGTAGGAAGCTCAGGGCCAGCGGAAACATGGTGGAATGCAGCTTCGAGTGTAGCCTGGGAAGGAGTTATTACCTGGAAGAAACCCTAATGGAAACTGGACCACACTTTCTGATGTTCTAGAACAGCCGTGGGCAAACTACGGCCCGCGGGCCGGATCCAGCCCGTTTGAAATGAATAAAACTAAAAAAAAAAAAAAAAAAAAAAGACCGTACCCTTTTATGTAATGATGTTTACTTTGAATTTATATTAGTTCACACAAACACTCCATCCATGCTTTTGTTCCGGCCCTCCGGTCCAGGTTAAGAACCCATTGTGGCCCTCGAGTCAAAAAGTTTGCCCACCCCTGTTCTAGAAGGTGCTTTGCACCTAAAAATAAAATAAATCTAGGGAGTGGAGTTTAAAACACTTAAACATTTATTTGTGGTTATTTGGGCTGGGGGGGGGGCGCAACGACAACCCTTCTGTGCAATAAAGCACCACTAAAATGCACTGCAAATGGATAAAATGGGTAATTGTATACTGAAACACTTAGAACACTTACAATGAGTTTGAATAATAATTTAGGTCATCAGCAATATGCTGCCAACTTTGTAAAGCACTATGGTCTGGCAGGGTGTTTTAAAATAATAAATTGACCAGAAACATAAGTGAGATACTCAGATGTCAATTAGGAAGATGTTGGCGACATTAAAGTTTCCAACCACAAATATATCAGTATAAATCATACCCTCCATTTTGAACTATGACAGCTTAAAAAGCAAATGCTAGTATTCTACTCCAAAAATCCGAAGGAACTAGCCATTGATAGCAACTATTTTAATCGGCGAATACTTATTATCCCACACCAGAATATTAGACTTTTAAAAACCAGTGTTGGGCCTGGCTGGCATGTCTCAGTGGTGTGTGTCAACCTATGAACCAGGAGGTGACGGTTCAATTTCCAGTCAGGGCACATGCCTGGGTTGCAGGCTCAATCCCCACTGTGGGGCGTACAGGAGACAGCCGATCAATGGTCCTCTCTCATTCAGCCTCTCCTCCCCATCCCGAACCACTAAGGCTTCCCTTCCCTCAGACCCGAGACCACCTTGGGTCTGGCAGTGGTGGTCCAGGGGTCTGTAGCTTGGCATTCTGCCCCCCCCCCCCCCGGGGGGGGGGGGGGGGGGGGAGGGAATCAAGCTAGATGTAAGGGAGGCAACACTTCACAACTATTACTTAGTTTCTTTGTGAATATGCTGCTTATTTTTTGTTAAACCATCCCCTCCCCCAACTTTTGTTAGTCATCTATTTGCCACCCAGTCCCTCCTAAATTCCAGTTACAGGGGCCTGAATTGTAGTTTTTCTCTCTTCCATCATGCTGGAGGAGTTGGAATTCCCTCTACTTATCCAGTGTCCCAGTAATTCAACTTCCTCAACAACAGGAACCTTCTCATTCTCTCCAGCTCCCACAATAACACTCACATCCTAGACCAGCTGTGGGCAAACTACGGCCCGCGGGCCGGATCCAGCCCGTTTGAAATGAATAAAACTAAAAAAAAAAAAAAGACCGTACCCTTTTATGTAATGATGTTTACTTTGAATTTATATTAGTTCACACAAACACTCCATCCATGCTTTTGTTCCGGCCCTCCGGTCCAGTTTAAGAACCCATTGTGGCCCTCGAGTCAAAAAGTTTGCCCAGCCCTGTCCTAGACCCACCCTAGAACCTGAATTCTGAAACAACCTCCTCTGAATACATTATTTCCTTCCCCTTTATGCCTCCTGTATCTTCATCCATCCATCCCATATTCAACGGATATTCATTAAATATTTGCCTTTTGCCAAATTCTATTCTAGGTGCAGGAGGGAAAGCATTATTAAGAAATAAAGATATAATAATCCAGACAGAAATCTCTACCTCCACGTAACATACAAGCAAATAAGTGATATTGAAACTGAGAGTATTTAGCAAGTGGTAACTTTCTGCTTTCTTCATGTCCTTAATACCCCCAACCCCATCCCAGTCACTCTGAATAGATGAACTTGGTTTCTATTTTATGGAGAGCAAAGTCCACTTAATGTGAGTAAGGGTCTTTAAAACTTCCTTTCTCTATTAACCAATGTCACCCCAATAATTCAATTAAAAACACACACACAAAAAAAACAAAATAACTTTCTCTGTGACTCAAAATCCCTGCAGGTTAACATTTACTTGTCGTTCCCTCCAAGGGTCCCAAATGTTCTTCCCTTCGTTCTATGACTAACCCCACCCCTCTCTCTGTCACTCCCATGTCCGATCTGTAGAGCTTTATTCAGTTATCCTACCTTTCTTGAATTCTGAATTTGTTAAATGTATAGGTTATGAAGAGGAAAAGATAGTATTCCAGATGAAAGAAACAAAATGAACAAGTTATATGAGTAGGAAAGAATAGGGAATGCTTATGATAAAAGCAGTAATAAAACTGGTCTTATTGCATAGCAGGGTGCATTGGATGGTGATAGAATACAAAGTTAGATGGATAGGGTGGGACAAGATTACACAGTATGTTAAAAGCCACAGTGTAGGTTGATGGTTTCTGAACAAGAAAATGCTCACAATGAAAGTAGTATTTAAGGAAGATGGGACTCAGAGCATGGAATGAGATGGGATGGAAAGGAAGGATTTAACCGTGGAATAAGAACTGGATCAGGATTGAGGACAGGGAGGGTAGAAGGCAAGAGGGTGAGGCAATCATCTTGACAAGTATATTGAGAACCTGCTGAGTGTGGAGATAGTGAGAAGAAAAAAGGAAAAGACAAAAGACATTTGCCAGAGAGAAATGGACAGAACCTGATGATTAACAGCATAGTGTGGATCAATTTCAATCGAGTTCTTGGCAGTGTAACTGCTACAAGATGGAAGGCACAGTGCAACATTGGTAAAGTTCCTAGAATCATAGGCCTGGAGGTTGGAAGGGGCTGGGGCTTCTGAGATCATGTGATTCAGCACACCCACTTAATAAATGAGGAAGCAGAGGACCAAAGAAGTGAAGTGATTTGTTCAAAGTCACAAAGCAAGTTGCTAAGAGATGAGACTGGAACACTGTCTCCTGTCTGCCTTTGGAGCTCCCTCCACCATACCTTGGGGCCTCTTCCAGACCCCATTTAAGCTTCCTATTTGTTCACTGAGACCCTCAGGTGCCACACTTCCACCAATAAAAACTGCACTATGGAACCAGCCACCTGAGTTTGGTCTCTGCACATATCTGGTTCAGGAGAGTTAACTCTCGGTCATCAGGGCTTCAAAGTTGCTGGGCGGACTCTACCCCAGGGCCTTCCTGAAGATAAGCCCGCCTTGTCCTTTCATGGGGAGCCCAGCTCAGACTGTGCTATGTCTCCAGACACTGTTTTGAAATTTCTAGTAAGTCCTAAGGCAATAGAGTAAATAAGACACACACCCTACTCTAAGGATTGTTAAAATGATTTTGAGATTAAAGAGCAAACCATATTGACCCTTATTGTTTCCTCCTTCCCCTCCTATTCTGACTCAGTAACAGAAGTTGAGCCATGTGTATGATTCCCTGGCAAAGGCTGGAATTTGTATTTGGTAATCTTCAAACTATCAGCTCACAGAACTCTGCTGATAATAAAAGTAGTCTATTATATTTCTAGTGGGGTGTTTACATTTTCTTCTAGACAACATTCATTAGTAAAATAGGAGTTTCTGGGTTATTTTCTAGAGAACTTTGAGCCTTAACATAAGTTAACACGAATATAGCTTCCAATATTTTATAGAAACCAAGCACTAAATAAATATGAACAACTTGGGTATCTCATTTCCTCTGCCAGTATCAAAAAGGCCTTTTACCAAGCTACCATGGATTTGACCAATCATCCATATTAAAACAGGTATTTAGAGTGAACTGTTCTGAATTATTTGAACTTATTAAGAGCTGCCTGAATAAAGTCATTGGATAATACTGAATAATTTTTATAACAGAAGTATTAAGTATTGTTTATGTTTTCTCCTCTTGCTTTTCCCAAGAATTGCAATAACAACTTTTTTTTCAAAAAAAGATAAAAAACAACAACACAAAAAAATATGCCAAATCCTTCTTTGGGAAAATATTGACAATTATGTGTTTTCAAGGACAAATTTTCAAAGTAACAGTGCCCACAGTGATGACAGAATTGCAATGAAAATGTACACAATTCTGGTACCAAACTTGACCCCTTGGCTTATGTTTTCTTCTAACTTAATTTCCTCATACTACTCATTTTGAAAAAAAAAAAATTTTTTTTTTACCACATGCTTTGAGCATCTCAAAAGTTTAAACTGAGTACATCTGTTCAGCAGCTTTAAGATATTCTCTTTTATGACTAAGGGACAGGTGCTGTTCAGTTTATTATCATGCATGTAAACTAAGCCCTTGAACTTAGAGTGAGGAAAAGCACTCGGCTTAAAGTTTAGAAAGGAAGGAACTACACACCAGCTTCCTTTAGAACAGCCTGCTTTTTCAGCTTCCTGTATGAAAATAATATTACATTTTTACAGGAATTTCTAAAAACAATGAAGAAATTATATTTAAGCCGTTAGACAGTGAAGTTTCAAATCCTTTAAAGAGCAAACAATTTCTTCCAATAATTTTGATATTTAAATCAAGCCAGGAACAGAAAAAGAGATTAATAAAATAAAATAGAAATGTGGTACAAAGTTTACAGTGGATTATACAATTTTCAGATTATCATACATTCACGTTTTCTTCCAGTAAATGACAAACACTAAAACTTTTGGCTTTAAAAGCCTCAAATATCAAGTTACTGTATTTTGGTAGAGATGATGAGGGAAAGGTTTTCTCTGTTGGTGTGGTTGCTGCTATTATTGTTATGAAAGTATTTTGAAACAACAAAAATATACCAAGTTTATTATTAAATGCAGTTATTCAGACTCTAACTAAACCAGAGAAAATGGACTATTCTTTATAAAAATAAAAATAAAATGCATGCAGAATCTCAAATTCCAGGGGAGAGAGCAGTAACCTCCTCAAGGTACAGGCCTTAAATGTCCTCTCAAACTTTTAGGAAATCACCAAGTTACCCAGCAGACTGCTTCCATGGCCATCTTTCACATACAGATTTCCACAGCTCATGTGCGTTCAGCCAGAAAGGATCATGCTGTACATCAACACTAAGTTCTCTCCATGTATACTTCATTCAGTATGCCATTACTATGCATTTAGAAATTTTCTATCAATGGTTGTTAAATGAACTAAAGCTTATCATGAAATTCAACCTATTCTTACAGTACTCTTTCTTGAATGTTAACATTTCATTGTATTCAAATATTCAAGATTCAAGTGTGTCAGAAAATTCCAATCACTTAGACTGTTTAGGAAAGAGCAATATAGACGTGGGGAACTACAGATATAGGAACTATAGTTTCCTTTAACCCACTCTAGTCCTACCCCTGCATAGTATCCAGCATGGGAATCAGCAGCTGTTGCAAATCCAGGGCTCAGAGAAGTGTATGGCCCTGGCCCAGGAGACCAAAGCCAGGTGAACAGCAGCTCAACCCACTGTAAGTTCTAGCCCTGGAAGCACCGCATTCCACTGCTATGACGTGGATCCTGTGAGTAAAGGGCTAACCCGAGGAAAGCAGTGGTGGGAACAGAAGGCAGAGGTGGCTGGTGTCTGCGAGAACTCGGGGCTTGCTGTCCCTACTTGAAATAGGACACTTGGAGAAGACAATACCAGAAAGTGTGTCTTCTAGAGCTCCCAACAACCCTTCCTGTGCCCCCTCCCCAGTGCACTTTGCAGGATATTGCCAATGACCTTTCTGCACCCTCCTTTCCAGTAACTGCCACTCCACACGCACTACATTTACCTGTTTATCTTTTAATCTGCCCATAAGATTTTAAGATCATTGAAGTGGTCCTCCACTATGAAACTAGCTCATCCTTTCATCTCTGTACCTACCCCTAGTTTCTAGAAGAGAAATCAGCACAAAGCAGTCATTCAGTATTTGTTCTTGAACGTTTTGTCGAAGAGCTGTTAGAGAGCAAAATAAAGTCTGTTTTCTAGTATGTTCACACACCGCCCTCCCTCAATTGCACCCCACCTCTATCCTATTTCCAATGTTCATTCCTTATATCTCTTCAGAAACCACTAACAGAAAAGGATATAATAAATCTATTCATTCTAAAAGGGAAAAGATATGTGGTTGACCTCTCTTAGTGGCTCTGCAAAATGAAGGAATTCCAATTATTTAAATGTGAATGGGAGAGAGATTCTAGGTGGCAGCCCTGGAATCAACCCACAGGGGCAACTGCTTTCCTTTACATCAGGCAGGTTCATCACACAGAAAGGTTTTTCTGTTTATTTTTTTTCCCTAAGCCTTCGGCTCCTTTGATTTTTGCCTAACTGCTATCTCTATCCTCTGTCCTCTCTCTGGTATTCCATGCTTAGACTCACTTGAAAACAATAACTTGGCCACACAAGCAACTATACTATTTTAATTAATATACTGAGCAATTACACAGATAGCCATATAGCACACATACTTTGTTTCATATTTGTCCATTTTCTTTTACAACTATGTTGGAAGCTGCCTAACGATAGGAGCTACATATACTTCACACTGAGTCCTAGCCCAATGCTGAGCACATAGTAGGTAAGTATTCAGTGGGGTACTACAATAAAATTTGTAATCCAGCAAACACAGAAAATGTTTTATATAATAACTCTACTGTTACAAAAGCACTCAAAATTATCAGCCAGCTAGAAAGAACAATGGTAATACTGGGGCTGTTAAAAAGCAATTCACATTTATTTAGAGTATATTAAATGTCAAACTTTAACCTATGCCCTTCATAGACAGTCTCTTATTTAATCTTTATGGGGTATGGAGAGGTTAAATACCTCCAAATTATACTGTCAAGTGGGGCAGATGGCAGGCTGATTCCAGAGTCTATATCTAACCGATTCATGAATTTAAAAATGTAAGATCCCCCAAATATTTCCTAACAGTATGGCTAAGCAGGTGTACAGTGATTTTTAAAAACTGCTTTAAAATAACTCTTCAGCCCTAACCGGTTTGGCCCAGTGGATAGAGCGTCGGCCTGCAGACTGAAGGGTCCCAGGTTCGATTCCGGTCAAGGGCATGTACCTTGGTTGCAGGCACATCCCCAGTAGGGGGTGTGCAGGAGGCGGCTGGTCGATGTTTCTCTCTCATCGATGTTTCTAACTCTCTATCCCTCTCCCTTCCTCTCTGTAAAAAATCAATAAAATATATTAAAAAAAATAAATAACTCTTCAGCTCTTAGCCCCTACCCATGCAGTTTCCTCTGTGTGAACATCTTCATCCCACCTCCCTGTCTATCTGGCAAATTTCACACATCCTTAAAGTTACCTCAAGCATTCCTTCTGCAACACCTCCCATTGCACCTTGCACACACTGACATTCTATCAATAGTCCTGCTCTAATCCATGTATCTGTTTATTATCTGTCCATGAGAATCTGAGCTCCTAGAGTTAAGAACCTTACCTTTTCATTTGTGCACCTAGGTCTCTAACACAGTACCTACCACACAACAAGTGCAAGGTCAATATTTTTTCTTGAAAGAGTTGTAGGAGTAGCATTAAGATTCTTAGTTTGCAACATCTACCTTTCACAGCAGATCTGTATCAAGATCTACATTATAACTTTCAACTCAATAATTTAAATTTGTTTCCATAGCAATGAGACAAAGTGCTTCTTATAATGAGAAAGGTAAGCTAAAACTTAAGGTTCAACCCACTGAAATACTTCACAATCATTTGCTTTTGTTCTCAGTATGAAGAGACAGAATGACAGCATTTAACTTTCTATAATTTCTTCTCTCTTTAAGAACACTCTAACTTTACCACTTGCAATACACCAAAACTTATTTTTCAAACACAACTAGACTATAATTTCCATTAATAAAAGGACAGCATCTTATTTCTTCACAAATCTAAAATGTCTATAAAGGAACAATACATCTAATCAAACCATAGCTATATTTCAGATTCTGAAAGACCAAAAGATATTTTTAAAGTAAACATCACTCCTTCTGACAACTGACCTTTTAAGAAAGATGTCATGTTCTATAAGAAAGAGAATACAGGAGAGACCTCTTTGGGCTCTAATTTAAAACATGGCCTAAATTAGGCAAGGGAGGTTAGGGTTCAGACAACTTATCAAGATCTTCCAACTCAGTAATTTTGATACAAAGGAAAGAAAACGTGGATTCAATTTTTCATTCTTAATTAGGCTGCTTACTTTCTGAAAGTTAGCTGATTTCCATGACATTAAATTTCAATTTCATCCACATCCTCCACCCCTAACTATCAGACCAATAAAAAGCACTGGTAGAAAGAACCTAGACAGGCCTAAATTCTCATAATGAAAACAAAAGTAGAAATGTAAATATGGTTCAGCTCAAGGGAAGGATAACTACATTCAACTATAGTCTCTTCAGCATGGGAGCCCATGACATATAGGTGGTGATCACACATCCTAAGAAAGCTATCCTGTGAAAATGGAATGGGGCACCTAAGTCTTTGAGTTAATTAAATAAAAAAAGAAAAGATCTCATCTTAAATTTATTGAGTCTCTCAAAGCTTACATTTAAAAAAACCTGTCTTTCTCAAAATTTACTACTGGAAATTTATAAATAATATTATTTCCAATAGTAAACAATTTTCCTTTTTTGGTTTTGCTCCTTTATGACAAATGGAATGTCTTCATATAACGAAACTTATTGATATGTTTAAAAGCTAAGATTCAGCTAGATCAATAAACTAATAGAACTTCCCTATGTTATCCTGCTGAGAGCAAAATATCAGACATGCATCGACTTATCGAGCCTCGCTTATCATGTTCACTCATTAGTATCTCTGCTGCTTCTAAGCAGCATCTGAAGAACATGAATTTCAGGAATAAATCAGGAGAATAGAAGAAACTCTAAGAAGTGGTGAAAAGGGAAAGAATGAGCAAATATGCTCAGCCCAGACATTCAAGCAGATCAGGCCTTCATAGGTTCCTCCCCATCTGAATAAATAGACAATGTTCAGTCTTTCTGGCTAAGCTTCGGCTCAGGACATCACACCTACACACTCTCTACTCTATACCATGAGGACAGTATGTCATTACAAATGAATGTCAAAATTAAGGTGTTTCCCCCCCCCATTCTGGTTCAAGAGCTCCCTTTGAGAAAACATTGTCAACCATTAACTAGGCAGATTATATATTAATCCATGTCACACCGTCATGTGGTTTCATTATTTTTTCTTCCAATTTTAGCCAATAATAAATCATGGTTTCTATGCCTCAGCATCCAGAGACCAGACACAAATCTGCAGGGAAGTTAACCATTCACCTGATTGAGTACAACAGAGCTGTAATTCTCTGTATTATTATTCTATAGTGCAAGAAAGGGAAGCAGGGGCCAGCTGCCTCTTTAAAATTGCTATTCTTTCAATTTTGATAAATTCCAATTGGACATCTAAATTACTGCAGCTTTGCTGAATTGGCTCTGTGAAGGCATTGAAAGCAGACTATATGTGTAGCCAAGTGGTCTGTGTGCTTAAATGCAAAAATGTAGCTGCATCACTGCAAGATTCCACTGTGATTGCAGCAGTGGAAACAGGAATCCATGGATGTATCCCAGGTTCCACAAAGGCCCTGGACTCTAACAAGCACTGAGCAATATCACAAAGGGTGTCAACTACACTAAAAAAAAAACCCCTGAGCTCATTCTTGTAGCTCAAGCATTTCCTTAGTGAAAAAAAGAAACAACAAGAGGCTGGAATACTGAAAAAGAAACATCTTTATTAGACAAATAGTACATTCTTATTCTCTGAACAGAATGCATCAAACTCAAGGCTTCCTATACAACACAACTTCCCTGAGCACATTTAATCGGGTGCTGGGAAATGGAGGTAAGTAAGACCAATTCCCTGACTCTAAGATTTATCAGAAAGACAGATAAGAAAACAGACAATCACAGTGCAGTGTGGTAAAGAATACTAGATGACAGCAAGGTGTTTTGACAGCATTGGGGGAAGGAGACTTTAACACAACTGGGCAAGAGGATCAGCAAAAGGACCCCAGAGGAAACAAGGAATGCAGCTAAATCTTTAAGAATGAAATAGAAAAAGGAGGTGAGGAGGGCAGGAGCAATTCAGACAGAGGGAACTGATTTGCAAATGATCTCTCTGATTCAAGACTTTTTTTCACTCAACATTCTCTACCTCACTATCCTCCGTAACCTGAAAGCTAAAGGAACAGGAAGCCCCCAAATAGAGGAAAAATCACAGTCCAAGTACCTATCTTACAGTGTGTGACTATTAAATACATCTCAAGACGTGTGACATGAGAGAAAGCATTGCTTGTGTTAGCACATAGTGTTTGCTGGACACATCATTACAAAGTTTGAAGCCAAACAAAACTGAAAAGCTAACAGATTTAAAAGCAATGATTAAGCATGGAAATTCAGTTGCATTTGTTCAATTAGAAAAAAAGGCTTTTATAAATCTAAAAGTAGGTGGAATGGATGAGGTGGAATCACTTTAGGAAACAAAAACTCTAAATTAAATAGCTTCTTATCTGCACATAGGACCCTTAATTATTTCCTTGGGTCCTTGAGAAGGGGAAATGATTCCCTACGCAAAATAGTATTTAACATTTAATGAGTGATAACTCACACATTTTCTCATTTATATCACAACCAGAGGAAAAGTAACATTATCATCTCCATTTTACAGATGAAAGAGGTAAGTTTAATCACGGTTACATTGAGTGTAAAGGAGGCAGATTTAGAATACAGGTTTTCTGACTCAAGAGTCTGGGCTCTGGTCCTGGCACTATCACAAACTAGCTGTTTAGTCACATTGTTGTTTTCCTTTCTAAAAAATCAAGGAATTGAAAATTTTATAATGTTGAGAAGCAAAGTGTTAAAGGAGTAGCTTGCTCTTTCAACCATACAATTTTAAAAAGGGGTCAGGTTCACGTTGTCATTATTATTAAATTAAAATAATTTACATAGCCCTTGGCCATCCTATCCATTTGAAAATAATTCCTCTATTTTTCCCCCTTTTGTTTCTTCCCTACAATTGAACACCAGCCATAATGGTGCATCTCAGCAAACAGCTGTTATGTATTTACAAAATCCCTAAATATAGTACCTTGATTGGATTGGAGAGAAACTCAACCTTGGAATATGGATGCTGAGATGATATTATTACATTATGCTGGTTTCACTCCATTTGTAAAATAATTATAGAATTAAGCCTTTTTAATAATAAAAAATACATTTTAAAAAGTTATAACTTGTTAAACAAGGGACAGTTTGTTAAATACTCATTAATAAGTAAGATTAAGTTTGCAGTGAAATACTGCTGTAAACTTTTAAAACAATCCCCCACATTCCGCCCCCAGATTTTCCTCCTATTCAACATAATCCTGTCAGCCACACCTGCCACTACTGTTACAGCTATAGTTACCATGACCACTGCAAACAGACTTAATAGAAATAAAAAGCATATTTCGCAATTAAACCCAAGGGAGCACTAGCTGCATGCAGAATTACTTTTGGAATATTCTAACTCATTCTACAGAATATAACCACCAAAATGGAGATCTGAAGCCAGTGAAAAATAAACTTTAAGAATACTTAGATCTGGCCCTAACCGGTTTGGCTCAGTGGATAGAGCGTCGGCCTGCGGAATGAAGGATCCCAGGTTCAATTCTGGTCAAGGGCATGTACCTTGGTTGCAGGCACAACCCCAGTGGGGAGTGTGCAGGAGGCAGCTAATCAATGTTTCTTTCTCATTGATGTTTCTAACTCTCTATCCCTCTCCCTTCCTCTCTGTAAAAAATCAATAAAGTATATATTTTTTAAAAAAAGAATACTTAGATTTGGTCTCATAGATTTACTCTAGACTTCAATAAAATAAGATCCCTCAGACATCAACTTCTCCAAGGAGGCCCTCTTATCCCACTCTTCTTTAAAAATACATATTTTTATTGCTTTCAGAGAGGAAAGGAGAGGGAGAGAAAAACAGAAACATCAATGATGAGAAACATTGATCATCAGCTGCCTCCTGCACCCCCTTCACTGGGGATCAAGCCCACAACCAGGGCCTGTGTCCTGCCTGGAATAGAACCATGACCTCCTGGTTCATAAGTCGACGCTCACTCACTCAGCCATGCTGGTCAGGCTATCGCTTTATCTTTATAGGCTAAGCCCTCTTCTTATTCAACCGTACTCTTCTTCTCTTTACCACAACATTTACTACACTATAAGAAAAAGAATATAAGGCTGTGCATTTTAACTGTTTGTCTCTCTTACTTCTCTGAGCCTCAATATCCTCATTTGTCTTGGAGAAGAAATAGTTTAAATCAAAACCTTAAAAGAACCATATTGTATAAAGTTAGAAAAGTTTAGCAAAAGAAAAAATAATTAATATTATACACAATACAGTAAGCAGAAGAAAGGAAATAATGGAGATCAGAGCAGAAAATCAATGAAATAGAGAGAGAAGAAAATGAAACAATCAACAGCTGTTGGTTTTGTTTTTTGTTTTTTTGAGAAGGTAAATAAAATTGATAGCCCTCCAACTAGACTGAGCAGGAAAAAAGGAGAGAAGACACAGAATACAAGTATCAGGAATGAGAGAGGCAATATCACCACAGATTTTACAGATATGAAAAGGATAATGAGGAACTATTGTGAAAAACTTTATGGCAATAAATTCAAAATTTAGATGAAGTGGACAACGTCTTTGATACAAAGTACCAAAACACATTAAAAAACAACAACAGATAACCTGAATAGTCATATCTATATTAAAAACTGAATTTGTAGTATAAAATCTTCCCTCAAAGAAAACTCTGGATCTAGATGCCCTTATTGGTGAATTCTAACAAACATTTAAGGAAAAAATAGTACCAATTCTACACAAATTCTTCCAAATAATTGAACAGGAGGAAATAACTCCCAACTTATCCTCTGAGGCCAGCATTAACCTGATACTAAAGTTAAATAACGACATTACAAAAGGCTATTATGTCCCTTATGGACACAGATGAAAACTTTTTAAACAAAATTTAACAAATCAAATCCAAAAGTATATAAAAGGGATAAATCCATCATGACCAAGTGGGGTTCAACCCAGGATTGGAAGGCTTGTTTACCATTCAAAATACAATCAAGGTAACTTACCATATAGTAAAAACCACATGATCATCCTAATAAATGCAGGAAAATCCATTCCTGATTAAAACTCTTAGCAAACTAAGAATAGAAGAGAATTTCGGCAATTGTATAAACACACACACACACACACACACACACACTCTCTCTCTCTCTCTCTCTCTCTCTCTGTCTCTCTCTCTCTCTCTCTTTCTCTCTCTTACAGTATAACATTGGTGGAAAACTAAATAATTTCCCTCCAAGATGAGAAACAAGATGAGGGTGTCCACTCTCATCATTTCTATCCAGTATAGTATGTTGGTGCAATAAGGCAAGGACAATACAAACATCCAGATTAGAAAGGAAGAAATAAACTGCCTTCAGTAAAAAAATGACATGATTATTTATGTAGAAAATCCAATGAACTCTACAAAAGAGCTACTATAACTAATAAATGAGTTTATCAAAGCTGCAGGATATTAGATCAATATACAAAACTGTATTTCCATGCTAATAATTTTGTATTGAAATTTTTAAAAATATCATTTATAATAATGCCAAAAATATGAACTACTTAGAGATAAATCTCTAAAAGATGTGAAGATCTATAGTTTAAAATACTACTGAGAGAAATTAAAGACATAAATGGAGAAAAATAACATGTTCATGGGTTGGAAGACTCAGTATTGTTAAGAAGTCAATTCTCTCCAAATTGACATACAGATGCAATATAAGACCAAACTAAATCCCAGCAGGCTATTTTGCTTAAATTGACAAGCTGATTCTAAACTTCATATGGATATTTAAAGGACCTAGAATAGGCAAACAGCTTGGGGAAAAAAAAGTTGGGACTATCATTACCAAATTTCAAGACATTATAAAGCTACAGTAATTAAGACATGTGATACTAGTTTAGAGATAGACAAATAGATCAGTGGAACAAAATCGAGTCTAAAATAGACCTGCATATATAGACAATTGATTTTTTACAAAGGTGCAAAGGCAATTCAGTGCAGAGAGGTCAGTCATTTTAACAAATAATGCTGGAATAACTGGATACCATATCCAAAAACTATGAACTTTGATCCACACCTTACACCACACACAAATATTAAGTCAAAATAGATATTTCTAAAATGTAAAACCTAAAACCATAACAATTCTGAAAAAAAAGGAGATAATCTCTGTGATTTAGGATTAGGTAAAGCTTTCTTAAGTATTATACCAAAAGCGTAACTCATAAAAGAACAAATTGATAAACTGAGTTTCATCAAGATTAAGAACTACTTTTTGAAAGACACTGTTTAGAGAACTAAAAGACAAGTCAGATTATCCTATATAATAAAAGGGTAATATGCAAATTGACTGAAAGGTGGAATAACTGAGCGCTATGAAGTGCACTGACCACCAGGGAGCAGACGCTCAATGCACACGCATGGAAACATGGAACAGACTGATAAATCTCAGAAGGAAGCGGGGAGGAGGGAGGGCAGGAAGAGATTAATCAAAGATCTTATATGCACACTAGAGGCCCAGTGCACAGATCCCTGCAGGCCTGCACATGCCCATAAATCCACAAATACACTTTTTAAAAAAGCACTTCAGAATAAGTTGACAAATATCATGATCTTTTATTCCTAAACTAGAGGCCCAGTGCACAGATTCGTGCCCCGGTGGGGTCCCTCGGCCTGGCCTGCGCCCTCTCACAATTCAGGACCCCTCAGGGGATGTCGGACTGCCGGTTTCGGCCCGATCCCCACAGGCCAGACCAAGGAATCTCACCAGTGCAGGAATCCGCGCACCAGGCCTCTAGTATACATA
This sequence comes from Myotis brandtii, assembly GCF_000412655.1. NCBI lineage: Eukaryota > Metazoa > Chordata > Mammalia > Chiroptera > Vespertilionidae > Myotis > Myotis brandtii. Next base: position 927,700 of record NW_005363938.1, on the reverse strand, counting down.
TAAGATCTTTGGTTAATCTCTTCCCACCCTCCCCCATTCCCTCTGAGATTCATCAGTCTGTTCCATGTTCCCATACCTATGCACTGTGCGTCTGCCCCCTGGTGGTCAATGCGTGTCATAGCTACCAGTCAAATGGTCAAACAGTCGAACACTTAGCATATTAGCCTTTTATATATATAGATGCTTAACTCAGTCATTAAGAAAATGCAAATTAAAAATGCAGTAAGAGCCCTAGCCTGTTTGGCTCAGTTGATAGAGTGTCAGCTGTGGACTAAAGAGTCCTGTGTTCAATTCTGGTCAAGGGCACATACCTTGGTTGCAGGCTCCTCCCCAGCTCAGGCCCTGGTCCGGGCGTGTGCAGGAGGCAACCAATTGATGTGTTTGTCTCACATCAATGTTTCTCTCTGTCTTTCCCTCTCTCTCTAAAAAATAAAAAAAATAAAAATCAATGGAAAAGTGAGGATTAAAAAAAGATGCAATAAGATATCACTAAACCAGGGGTGGGCAACCTTTTTGTGAGCGCGTGCCAAAACCAGCAAAATCTCTGACTCAAAATTCTTCTGCGTGCCAACCCTAATTTTTTGAGAACATGTTACGCCTACTTGATATCTCTTAAGGTGTACGTATGTGAAGAACCTTGAAGAAATAATAAAATTCATTCAAGCGACAAAAACACAGTATATGATGATGAAAAATACATTTATTTTTTAATGTATACATGTACACTGATAGTCCGACAGAAAACTTTATGACTCCGTTTGATATTATCAGTGGGACTTTTGCTGCTGCATCACTGATGACAGAGATTTTACATCAGGTTTATATTTCGTGACCTTCAGAGATATGCACGAGCTACTACTTTCATCCGTCAGGCTACTCCTATTACGAGACTTAACAAAATTCATCACTGAGAACAAAGATTCACAAGCATATGTGGATGAAACCAAAACACTGGTCAGATCTAGGAAGGCAGGGAGAGTTAAGGCAGAGGCATAGAAATTGCTCTTCCCCTCTCTCGTCAATCCATGTCTATGGTCTTTAAGATAACTTGTTATGTAAAATTATTTATTTATCTAAGATGCACCTACACTGAATTTATCTGAAAAATAAAAAAGTCGATATTAAGAAAAAAATTGTAAATGGAAGATAAGAGAGGGTTTCACGTGCCAGCAAAAGTTACTGGCGTGCCATGTTTGGCACGCGTGCCAGGGGTTGCCCACCCTGCACTAAACACTTATTAGAATGGCTAAAATTAAAAAGACTAAGCATACTAACTGTTAACAGATGTGGAGCAACTGGAACTCTCATGAACTGCTGGTTGGGAAAGTAAAAGGATACAGTAACTTGAAAATAATTTGCTAGTTTTTACAAAGTTAAACATACACCTACCATACGGTCCAGCCACCCAACTCCTAGGTATTTGCCTAAGAGAAAAGAAAGCATATGTCCTTACAAAGATTTGTATATAGATGTTCAGATCAGTTTTATTTGTAATAGCCAGAAACTGGAAACACCCAAATGGCCATCAACAGTAAATATCCACATTCCTCCACAATAAAAAGGAATAAACTATTGATATACTCAACATGGATGAATCTCAAAATAATTATGCTGTGTGGAAGAAGCCAGACAAAAAAAAGAGTATATACTATACAAGTCCACTTATATAAAACCCTCGGTTAGGCAAACTAATCTATATGACAGAAAGCAGATCAGCTGTTGCCTGGAGATGGAGGCAGAGGGGCATAAGGGTAAGATTACAAAGGGGTACAAAGAAACTTTGGGGGGTGATATTTTCATTATTCTTACTGTGGTTGTTTTATGGGTGCATATATATCTCAGAACTGATTAAACAGTATACTTGAGACGTGCCATTTACTGCATGTCAATTATGCCTCAATAAAACTGGAAAAAATAACTGCCTAAATTTTATAATATCTTTTTAAAATTGCCCCTTTTTCAATGGCACCTGAAAATCATTGTAGCAAAGCAATTGATATAACTGCCTCAAATACACCCTTTCCTTTAACCTTTACTCTATATAAACACAATTGTCAAAGTAAATTACTATTGGATGGAAAAGTGAACAAACTGGTCTCTCTGGATTGCACAGTGGTCTGTTTACTGGCTTCACATAAAGCCTGAATATTTAGCTAAACTACCAGTACTGAAGGCTTGGTCACTTAATATTGAAAATATTATAACCACAAACTGCCCTAGAGCAATTCATTAATTCAAATAAACATTTATTGTACATGTATTCTGTCTGGCATTGTTGTAAGTGTTGGATTTCATGCAGAATGTTCAGTATAAAATTACAGAGCCATTCCATATCTACTATGGAAATAATTTGTAAAGTTTTAGTAATTACATTTAAATAACACGACTCAAGAATAACGATGGAAATAAGCTGACTCTTCTAATACAGTGAAAGTTAAAATAATAAATGCTAGTGATAAGATGACTAAAGAATTGTACACTGGCAATTTAGAATTCCAGAACAAAGGTATGTCTTGAAAACTAAGTGAATTCAGAACAAATATAAAAAAGTACTTCTATACACAGCTGCAAGAGTGGAGCTTCTCAGTGCCAAGTCCTCCAGCAAGGAAATTAAAAAAAAAAAAAAAGATGTGAAAAACTTAGGAAGACAGATCCAAAATTATATATATATAAAATAACCAGAAAGCTTGAAGTAAATTCCCTAAATGTTAGCATCGAAGACAACACACTGTTCCACATCATATTCTTATCTGTTGATTTTAAGGAATTCTATGCTAACTGGACCAAGGGAGGTAATTACACCTGGTTAAAGATGTAAGTTTATTTACTTATCACAAATAAAACTCAATAGGTCAACATATCTTGCCACAGATGTATAGGATATTGTACAGCTTGTCAAGGGTATCCATTTGCAAACTTTTTACTATCTTTATTTACACCTGTCGTGATACTTCTCTTTTAGGCTTTTTCTATAAAAGAATCAATGAACTCATGCAACAGACATAAAATCAAATATCCCTTGTTAGAGATAACTGTTGATAACCTTGGGCTTCAGATTCCCTTAAAAATTGTATTCCTTTATCAAAATGTTCAGGTTGCCTCTGAACTGTCATATTTTGTGTCCTCCAAGGAAAAATTTGACTAAACAATAAGCTTTTAGTGAATTATGACTGACATAATGATCCTCTGTGTCACATAGTCTGAAAACATCATACCCAAATTCATATCCACATTATAAACCACTGCTAATATTCTAAATATTCAGTAACCCATAACATTCCAGACCACGGGTTCTGCAAGCATAGTCTGTAAATGGTCTCATTCCTGTAGAGAAGCAATAACTATTAAAACAAAAGGTGAAAGCCCGGCCACTGTGACTCACTGGCTGAGCGTCGACCTATAAACCAGGAGGTCAGGGTTCGAGTGTGACTCAGCGGCTGAGGGTCGACCTATGAACTAGGAGGTCAGGGTTCGATTCCCGGTCAGGACACATGCCCGGGTTGTGGGCTCAATCCCCAGTGGGGGTCCTCCAGGAGGCAGCCAGTCAATGATTCTCTCTCATCATTGATGTTTCTATCTCTCTCTCCCTCTCCCTTCCTCTCTGAAATCAATAAAAATATATTTAAAACAAAGATGAAAAACAAACCATAGTACTTTCTGCTTTCATTTTTCAGATTTTAAAAATGAAGGTTCTGTTTTAGGTAAAATGGTAAGAAAAGTATCCAAAAAAGTAGAAGCATTCAACAGCTGATAGTCCACACTATGGAACTTCTCCATCTCACCTCCAATAGTTACTTTAATTAAAATAACAAATGACCCCTGCTGCAGTTTGAGTTCCACTCAAGCTAGGAACCAAATTTGTGTTTCTTCATGACACCTCCACTGTCAATTATTGCCCTACTGTTACATTTCCTTTTGAAGGAAAATATTGTTCTACTGCCTAACATCTGGTAATTTATAATGTGGCTGGCACTATGCTAAATACTTTATTTTTTTTAAAAAAAATCTTACTGTTGAAAGTATTAGATATGTCCCTCTTTTTTCCCCATTAACCCCTTCTAGCCCACCCCTGGCCCCCACCCCAGGCTTTTACCACTCCATTGTCTGTGTCCACGGGTAATATATAGATGCATACAAGTTCTTTGGCTGATCTCTTCCCATGCACCCCTGCCTTCCTTCTGAAATTTGACAGTCTGTTCCATGCTTCCATGTCTCTGGATCTATTTTGTTCAACAGTTTATTTTGTTCATTAGATTCCACATATGAGTGAGATCATGCGATACTTGTCTTTCTCTGGCTGGCTTATTTCGCTTATACGCTAAATACTTTATATGCAACATTTCCACTCACCGGAATATTTTACAGCTAAATCGTGTTACTGACCTTAAGAACTTGCCCAAGGTCATAGAGCTATTTCACAGTACATATGTAATAGTACAGAGGAAATCTTGAACCCTTTAGCAGTGAGTCTCCCAAGCCAGGCCCCAGTAGAACCACACCTGTCTGCAGGCGTGGACTCATCTAACCACGAGCACTTGGTGTGTACTTATTCTCCAAGTGGTTATTATTCTCTAATTCATTATACGCCTTAACATGGAAGAGAAACAACATCATGACAGGACTAGGTGATACAACAACTTATCTTCCATGCTTTGGCTTTCAGGTACTCTTTGTTATCATAATCTTGCAAAGTCAGGCAAGGCTTCTTTTGTAAGAAGACAAGACTATTTTAGAGCTATGTAGTGTGATTAACTAGTATTGTGATTATTACATATTTAAACAATTCTGATTTAAAATCCTATCAGTGTTTATCGTATAAGCAATACAGTATACAAATATAACAAACAGGCTACATGAATAATTTATCCTTCGTTCCCCCCCAAGATTTGCCATTTCATTAATGACAGCATGGCACAGTGGTTTCAAATGATGCTCCTGGAGCCTCTGCAGGGTGACAGGCCAGCCTCCCCTGCCCTCTGAAAATATACTGGGGTTTCATGAATAACACACTCAGAAAATAAGTCTACAAATGCCCTAGTCAGTTTGGCTCAGTGGAGAGAGCATCGGCCTGCTGACCAAAGGGTCTCGAGTTCAATTCAGGTCAAGGGCACATACCTCAGTTGCAGGCTCCTCCCTGGGCCAGGCCCTGGTTAGGGCGTGTGTAGGAGGCAACCAATCGATGTTTCTCTCTGTCTTTCCCTCTCTCTTCCACTCTCTCTAAAAGATCAATGGAAAAATATCCTGGGATGAGGATTAAGAAAAAAAAGTTTACAAACCACACACTCCCCCACCCTTATCTCATTTCTGTAGACTATTTTGCCATCTTTGAGATTTAGACTACAACTTAAATTCAGACTTTCCTAAACATAGGAGCAAAAATTGATTAACTAGCTTTTGCCTTCTGTTTATCTATCAAAAACTATTCAGTAGAGAACATAAAATTTATCAGCTACTTCAACTACAGAAACTACAGTTAAAGCACATTAGGAATGCCTAATTATATACCAAATTATATGGATTACTTATAATTACTTATCGGATTCCTTATAACTGCTAGGCAACACATTAGCCTAAATTCTACACACACTTAAATAGAAGTGCACTTCAATTGTTTTATACTTTTCATATTTCAAACAAATTCTTCTTAATTAGACTAAATCTAGGGAGAGATAAAATGTTTGGATTTCCCCCCATTATTTAATGATCCTTTTAAAATTATATTCATCAGCCATACAAAACTCCAAAAATCAAATAAGTGGAAAGACCGTGTATGTGAAAGTGATCTTGTCGCCTGAGGTAGTACATTAGAGGAGTGACCCTGACAAAGCCCAGAAACCAACTACAGGAGGATTCAGGCTCCTTCTTCAGGGCCCCATGTTTACCAGTCTGTGAGAGCTGCTTACTCCCTCCCTGACATCTAGGCTGTCACCTTCTCTCTTTTGAATAATGCTACCTTTGAAGAATTAATTAGTAAAGAAAGAAGCTAACTACCTCCTAAGAATAAAATCATTTCAGATGCATTTTAACTATATTTTTCCAGGAACTAATAAGAGTGCCTCCAGAAATCAGCATTCTTTAATTTCACCTCTGATTTCAAAAGGGATACAATTTGCAGGGGTCTGGGATCTCAGCATCGAGATTTTCCATGTAATCATGTACTGAACTAATTTATGCAAGAATTAAATATATCTTATGGTAATTTCAAAAGTTGAGATGCTATAAGCTACTCAATTTGAGTTCTTAGAAATGCTCTATTATATTACAACTTGCTAGAAGACACTGGCCTGCATTTGGAGTCAGGCAAATTTAGTAGGAGTTCTTTAGTAAAAAAAATTAAATAAATTTTAAAAAAATGGTTCACATCTCTGCTGCAGGGGGGGAAGAGAGCTTGGAGGGAACTAAGACACTAAAACATATGCAATTTACTATAATATCTTGTCATATGGCAGGGTGTTAGGTTGGGAAGTGTTCAGCCTACAAAAGTAATACAACTGTATTTATGCCTTAAAATGAAAACAACAAAAACCAACTTCTCCCAAGTGTGAACATAATATTACTACTTTATATAAAGATGACCGTGTTTTTCTTATATTTAAATAACAAATATTATGGCATATCCAAAGTACCAGTGGTTTGGTTTCCTGAGTACAGAGGGAAGACAGAGCTGGAAGCACATTTACCTCCAAATTAAAGGGTAAAAAACGAAAGTCAAATTCCATTTCTAGACTAGTGTTCCAATAGTTATTAAGAGATCAGAATCAGGAGTCAGATTTCAAGATGCCAAGATTTGAAATCTATAATTCATTTTATTTTTATATAAAAGATAAAACTAAGATAACATCTGCTATTCAAAATACAAAATTTAAGTCTGGACGTGAACTAAATTCCTACTTTTAAGGTGAACTTCCAGTCCTTTCTATTCACAAATAGGACTTGATTTATTAAGTTCCCTGCTTTGTATCTCCAGAGTTGATCAAAGCACATTTTCTTAGTACAATCTGTATTGTTCCAAGTGTTTTATAAACATCTTTTGTGAGAGTTTACAGGAGTGATCTGAAATCATATCCAAGGTCTCATCCCATGAGTCAGTTATTCTTAAAAGGAAACAGAATCTGTCCTTATCACCTTTATTTTTCCATCTATCACAAATCTAATTCTAATCTGTCACAAACTTTAAAAAAAATCATTGGCAGGACTGTCAGTAGGTAATTACTGGCATTAAATACTAGGCAGTGCAACAGTGCAAAGAAAAAAGAGAAAAGGTAATTTCACTACCTGGACATGAAAATTACACGTCTACACGATATCTAAATTTTCAGTCCCTTAGCCAATAAGGACAACTCTTGGGCTTGTTTACCATCTACCCCTACACCAGTGATTCCCAAAGTGGGCGCTACCTCCCCCCAGTGGGCGCTGCAGCGATCCAGGGGGGCGATGATGGCCACAGGTGCATTTGGGGGCGATGAGTAACTGCTATTAAAATTTAAAAAAAATTAATTTCCAGGGGCTGAGTAATATTTTTTCTGGAAAGGGGGCGGTAGGCCAAATAAGTTTGGGAACCACTGCCCTAAACTGATAACTCCCAAGTCTGTATTTCCTGTCCTCACCTGAGATACAAACTGTCCATCCAGCTTCCTGCAGGAAATGTGCACTTGAATTCATTAATTCACATCTATTTACTAAATACCTACTACTGCCAACTAGAGTATGCTAGGCTCTGGAGATTGATAGCAAAGAGAACAGACAGTTTCTGTCCTTGTGGGGCTTCTAATGGTAAAGGAAGCCAAACCAATCAACAAATCATAAAAATGGGTAACATACAAATTGTGATTAGACCTATGTCCCAGTCTAGGCTGGTCTAAAACTGAACTTTTTATTCACTGCACTCTGACCTACTTGCCCCTGAACCCTTATTCTTGGATGGTATCATTACAGGATACCAAAGCCACAAACTTGGGAGGTATTCTTGACCCCCACTTCCTCCTCCGATCTTCTCAATTTCGGGGTCTGGTCTGTGTTTCCAGAGTAGACGGACAGGATTGGCTCCACCCAGAACCTTTCCCTCACTTCTTTTGGGCACTCCCAATGTGCTGGTGGTAGAAAGCTTCCACAAAGACCCCAACGCCTAGTGAAGGCACAAAAACCCAAAGCCGAGAGCCCCTGGGGTTTTAAAGAGTATAGCTGGGAGGGAGAAGCTCTTTCGTCCCCCTGATTGGAGAGTGTGAAGATGGCTGCTACTCTGTGGAAAAACCTGAGAGAACAGAGATAGGGGAAAGAGCCCCTGTGATAACAAGTACCACTTCTAATCCCCAACATCACTGGTCTCTGCAGCATTTTCATTTTCTTGTGTGCCCTTCTCCAAGAACCTTCCAATTAACCTCTCTTTTAACTTAAGATAGTCTGAGCAGGGTTTCTGTTACCTGTAGCTAGGATTCCTGACTAATAGCTCCTACATGTTTCCAGCCTGTTGTCTAATCCAACTCAGCCACAAATGCCCTCGTTCAGGCCCTCATCAACTCTCACCTGGACTAGTGTAACAGTGTAATGGGTCTTCTGTGTCCAGTCCTGTCCCTTGCACCCAACATCCATATACAGTAACCAAAGTGACCACATCACTCTCCCCCTGCCGGACTCATCAACGGAGAAAATCTGAATTCATTAACAGGACACCCAACTCTCTATAATCCTCTCCAGCCAAACAACTGTTACTCCCTGCCTCAAACTTTATGCTGTGATTATATGAATCTATTTGGACTTCTTCTGCTTAGACACACACACACACAAACAGCTTCTTCTGCTTAGACACACACACACACACACACAAGGCTTCTGCTTAGAGACACACACACACACACATATGGCTTCTGCTTAGAGACACACACACGGCTTCTTCTGCTTAGACACACACACACACACACACACACACACACACACACACACACACACCATGCTGAACTAATTAGACCTAAAGAAATTAAACTGGTTTCTTTAGGTTCGCTTCTAGGCATCAAAGTCATCACACCTATGTCAACATTTTATTACATCGATAATCCTAAACATTGTTGCTATAAGGTATCTGGTACCAGGAAACATGGCAAACACAGCAGCAAGTAACCAGAAGAGAGAATCATAGACCCTAACATCTTTGTGGACTGAACACAAGTGTCTCCTCTTAACGAGGCATCCTTGCCCAGATGGAGGAGAGTACTCCCTCCTCTCCTGCATACCTCCTCTGTGCATGCTACTAGCATGGCATCTGAGCACTTGTTTCTTAAGGACAAGGCCATGTTCCACTCACCTCTGGATCCCCAAGCCCAGTCAAGTTCACAGAACTATGCTTGCATTCTGAGCTAGGCAGAACACTGAAAAGTCATTTTTCTAATTTAAAAAAAAAGAGGCACACTAGGTGTTAGATTAGAAAAATTGGTCTTTTCACATTGAATTAGATGAGAATATTTGAAAAAATGAAAGATGTTTCATACCTCTAATCCCCTATATAGTTAACTAGCTGACCACTCAATTTTGCATCAATTTTTTAAATAGGAGAAATAATGAGAGATTTTTAAACTTACACAGAATTTCAAAAAGAGAGAAGACTGCACAAACAACCAAAGAGTAGATGAACTGAACTTCATAAAAAAAATAAAAGCTTTCTGCTTCAAAGAACAACTTCAAGAATGGGAGGAAATTTTTACACTTCATTTATCTGACAAGAATGTGTGTGTACATGTGTATATTCAGAATAAAGAACTATTACATCTCAACAATAAAAAGACAACCCAATTTAAAAATAAAAAAAGAATCTGAACAGGTATTTCTCTAGAAAAGATATATGAGTGGCCAATTAGCACATGGAAAGATGCTCAATATCATTAGTCATTAGAGAAATGCAAAGCAAAACCGCAGTGAGATACCACTTCACATACCCATTGGGATGGCTACTATAAAAAAACAAACACCAAGAAAATAAGAAATGTTGGCAAGGATATGTAGAAATTGGAATCCTCTAACATTGCTGATGGGAATGTAAAATGATGCAGCCACTTTGGAAAACAGTTTGTCAGTTCATAAAAAAGTTAGGACATAGAGTTAATCATAAGACCCATCATTTCTACTCCTAGGTCAGTGATGGCGAACCTATGACACATGTGTCAGAGGTGACACGCGAACTCATTTTTTTGGTTGATTTTTCTTTGTTAAATGGCATTTAAATATATAAAATAAATATCAAAAATATAAGTCTTTGTTTTACTATGGTTGCAAATATCAAAAAATTTCTATATGTGACACGGCACCAGAGTTAAGTTAGGGTTTTTCAAAATGCTGACATGCCGAGCTCAAAAGGTTCGCCATCACTGTCCTAGGTACATATCCAAGAGAAATGAAAACATATGTCCTCCCAAAAACCTATACCTGACAGTTCACAGCAGCATTATTCGTAACAGCCAGAATGTGGAAACCACCCAAATGTCCATCAATAGGTGAATAAACAAAATGTGGTCTGTCCATGCAATAGAATATTATTCAGCAACAAAAAGAAATGAAATTTCTGATACAAGCTACAGCATAGATGAACCTCAAAAACATGTAGGGTGAAAGAAGCCAGACACAAAAGGCCGCATATATTGTGTGGCTCCATTTATACGACAGGTCCAAGAGGCAAATCCATAGACATAGAAAGTGGTTTCCAGGGGCTAAAGAGAGGGAAGAATGAAGAGTGACTGCTCATTAGGTATGGGGTTTCTTTTTGGGGTAATGAAAGTGTTCTGGAATTAGACAGTGGGGATCAGTGCACAACTCTGTGAATATATTAAAATCCATTGAATTGTATTCTTTAAATGGGTGAACTTTATGGTATGTGAATTATATCTCAACAGAGCTGTCATTAAAAAAATGACTAAAAAAAATCATACAATGACACCTCCGTGCAGTGGCCTGGTTAAATCATTCTGCCTACTATAGGATAACCTGCTGTAAAAAACACAGAGTCTGTTCAAATGAAGAAACAATTTATTTCTTTTCCTACCATGAAATCCCTACAGTGACCAACCATAAAATCAAATCCAAAGTAAAAAGAGAAAAGAGCAAGAGCACACAATTTGCAATTCCCTGGCAGGTGTGAAATGAACCAAAGATCTGCACAAAGAAAATGTTTATCAGAACTGTTCACTTCCCTTTGATTACACAGATATAAACAAGTCAAAATCCTTTTTAACTCATGAGAAAATGTGCCAGCTTCTTTATTAGCAAAGAGCAAGGAAAAACAAGCATCTCTTCTATAACAAAATTAACATCCAACAGAAGGTCTGTTTGTACTTGGCCGTCATGAACCTTTCATCTCAGAGCACTGTTAAATTAAACAAGCCTATGTTGTATTGAACACAGCGAGCCAGACACCCTGGCAGGCTCCTAAACTTCATCAGTTAATGTTGAAGAACGATAGAAATAAAGAGGATGGTAGGAACGAAGGTGATGGTGATGACAAAGTAGCTTCATCTTCATTCTGTCCAACACTTCAATTATCTACAGTAACAGAAACAGTCTAGCAACTGTGAGACCCCTTTCTCGGTCAATGTACGTAAGAAGAGAGCATGGACTTTGGAGCCAGAGAGATCTGGATTCCAGTCACTGTTTTTTCTAACCTACTTAAGCTGTGTACCCAAGGACAAAGTGCATAACCGAGGCCTTCTGTTCTCTAAAACCGGGGTGACTGTATCTGTCCTCTCAGACTTGTGAGCACTAAATGAGGGAATGCACACAAACAGTAGAGGCCCAATGCTCAACATGTATGGCCCACCATAAAAACCCTCACTGCTCTCAACTCTCCCAAGCACATACTCGTTTTAGAGCTTATATCATCATATAAGTAACTGACATCAGCCATCCTTCTTCTACCCCAAGTACATCTAACAACTGAAAGATTCTATGAAGATTTCACATTAAATAAATTATCTCCCTTCCCGTAGAATTGAAGGTGGGAAAGCCATCAAGAAAGTCTGTCTTAAATGTCTTAATTTAGGGCATGACACAAAGCATTCATTCACCTAAGAAGTATTTAAAAGCACTGAACTGAGAGAGAGAGACACCAAGAGAAACAATTACTATTAGAGAAAATGCATATTTTTCAGTGCAATAATTGCTAACCTTTCCATTAAGATTGATGCAATCGTATATAATAAAAGCCTAATATGCAAACTGTCCTCTCGACCAGGAGTTCCAACTGCTCGCTATGACGTACACTGACCACCAGGGGGCAGCACGGAACATGGCGGGCATCGGTGACATGGCACTGGCAGTGGGCGGCAGCGGAGGTGCTGCCAGCCCAATGGGCCCCAACGAGAGCGGGACAGCGGTGGGATGGTAGACCAGGTGAGTGGACAGCACCAGGCCAAGGCGGGTGCGAGCGGGGCCTGATAGCCCCACCGACTGCCCCACAGATGGCAACCAGCAGCGGTGGCGGAAGCCTGATGACTCAGGTGGAGGGGGGTACGCGGGGGCCTGGAGGCCCAGGTGCTGCCCAGGGCCCAGAGGTCAGCTGGGACCTGCCCTTCCACATCAGACGCTCACGCTTTGATCACCAGCCAGGCCCAGGAACCGCATCTGTGCACGAATTTTGTGCAGCAGGCCTCTAGTCTGATTATAATTTCCAAGTGTCAGTAATCAGTTCTCAAAGTAAAAGAAAAAGGAAGTGGAATGGTTTCAAGACTCCAGAAAAGATGTAGGAGGATATCCTTTGCCAATGACAGCAATTAATGTTTGAGTGATGGCTGCTGGAACATTCAGACTGAAAAACTTTATTACATTAGAATACACTGAAATCTATTTAAAACAAAACTTACTGGGTTTAATATACACAAACACAACCCTTACCATGAACTACGTGTCCTCGCTGAACAAACTGGCATGAAGGAAAAACTTGCATGATACTCCCATATTTGTCATTATACTATGATACAAGGGAAATGATGGTGTCCAGCCATACTCCCATGTTGGAAATCTTTTTAAAGAGAGTACCTAGACAGCAGTAATAAGCAGAGCCAGACTTCTCTGCCCAGCTCCACACACATATCCATCATGCACACTAAGCAAAGCTTCCAGAGTTAGGAAGGACAAAAATTTCTCAAGGAGGATGGGACAGTCAGAGACTGAGGATATCCCTAGGGAGTTGCACTAAGCACTGCACTCTCTATGGAACTTGTGACCCAAATCTACTGTTCTCCATCCCTTTTTTCTATAACTCTACCCTTAAGACTCTGAGTTAATAAGACCTCTGTGAGAGACCAACTCAGTTACAGATACTATAGAAGTAAGCCCAGTGTTGGCTTTGCTAGGGATCTATTATCCTCTGTATATAAGCACTTAAAATTTTTTTCCTTCCTACTGCAGTTCTATACTCTCACCCTGATCATTGGAGTTTCATCTAAATATTCTGCACCACAAATTCTGTATATAAGACAGAACTTCTCCTCTTTCCAATTTTCCAATCAAATAACCACTTACACTGCCAGTCTAAATTTTAAGCTTGATGACTAAAATAGGAAAAAACTATTACAAATGCACAAAATCCAACTCACTAAATACGTAACAATATCTTAAAATCTGTTTCTTTTTTTAATATGTTTTTATTGATTTCAGAGAGAGGAAGGGAGAGGGAGAGAAAGATAGAAACTTCAACGATGAGAGAAAATCACTGATTGGCTGCCTCCTTCCCCCCTGCCCCACTGCTGGGGATCAAGCCTGCAACCTGGGCATGTGCCCTTAGCAGAAATTAAACCATGACCTCCTGGTTCATGGGTTGACACAACAACTGAGCCACACCAGCTGGGCAAAATCTATTTTAGTACAGTATAAAAATGTTTACAAATGCAGCTAAGAGAAATAAATGACAGTCTTAACTACTACTGGTAGTAATTCCTCACTTTCCAGGAGTATTTTTAGAATTGGGTTTAAAGAAATTAACTCATCAGTGAAATGAAAGCTACCTATACACAAATTCCTATACTGCCATAGAAAAGAGATTAAAGAACCCCAAAACTGTGGTTATTTTAGAAAACAAATACAAGCTTATACCATTAGCCACAATATCAGAGGGAAAAGTCTAGGAAATCTCAATTTAGGTACAACTAAAAATTCAGTAATTTCAAGTCTGCCTACATTTAATTTTGGACTATTTTTAAAAAATACAGTCCAAAGTTAATATGGACTGCCTCCTGCATGCCCCACAGTGGGGATTGAGCCTGCAACCCATGCATATGCCTGATAGGGAATTGAACCGTGACCTCCTGGTTCCTAGGTCAATGCTCAACCACTGAGCAACGCCGGCTGAAGTGGACTCTTTCTATGTTTTTGTTTGTTTGTTTGTTTTTAGGGAGAGAGGGAGGGAAAGGAATAGACAAAAGCATCGATGAAAGAGAGACATCGATTGGCTGCCTCCTGCAGGCCCCCTACTGAGGATCAAGCCCAAAACCTGGGCATGTGTCCTGACTGGGAATTGAACCCAGGACCTCTTGGTACATGGGATGATGCTCAATCCACTGAGCCACACCCGCCAGGCTGGACTATTTTTTAAGGAAGGAGTTGCTAAGCAAATTAAAACACAAATAAAAATTGCTAAATTATTAAATCAATTTTAAAATGTTACATGCAAATAACAAACTAGCTCATGCATTCCCTTATTAGAATCCCATATTCCAATGGAAACAAAATGTATGAGACAAGAATTCACAATGTTGCTAAAACGTATTAGAACCCTGATGGATATGGCTCAGTTGGTTGGAGTGTCATCCCCTACATCAAGAAGTGGTGGGTCTGATTCCCAGTCAAGTCACATACCTAGGTTGCAGTTTCATCTCTGGTCAGGGTGAGTATGGGAGGCAATTGATCGATATTTCTTTTTCACATCGATGTGTTTTTTTATTCTCTCTGTCCCTCTTCCTCCCTCACTAAAATCAGTGGAAACTCATGTTATCAGGGGAGGATTAAACAAAAATGGAGTAGATAATTTTTCCATCTTCTCTGTTTATTTTGGCTGTGAAAAACCGGTGTAGGAGTCAGGAAAGCTTAATAGGCAGGATACAGGACAAAGATTTATATATTCTCCATGGCTGGCAATCCATATCTCTACCTCTATTTAAAAAAAATTTTTTTTTTATCTTTATTGTTGAAAGTATTACATATGTCCTCTTTTTTCTCCCATTGATCCCTTCTAGTCCACCACTACCCCCACCCCAGTCCTTCACCACCCTACTGTCTGTGTCTATGGGTTATCATATAAGCATATGAGTTCATTGTTTTATATTTCACACCCCACCCCCACCTTCCCTCTGTCTCTACTTCTACCTATTTTTAATAAATGTCGAACCACACAATTAAAATACAACTCAATTTCTCTCCATTATAACTAAAAATATATTTTGGGGAATTCACTTTATCCTTGTCTTCAAATAACATAACTGAAAAAATACTTCGTCTATAATAGGAAATATAAATAGGATTCCTTAATAAGATCTAGCATCCTTCCTAGTTTAGATACTACTTTGCCCTTAACAGCAACAAAAATACAAATGAAAAAGAATATTTAAAATACCGTAATGTATATGAGCCCGAAAAGAAATGAGATATAGTCCAAATCAATAGTCTAAACAAAATGTCACAAAATTTTAAGGTAGCAAGTGTCACTATAACTATGTATGCCTATATTTGCGAGCATTTAAAAACCACAGGTGCTAGTTTTATTCTCCAAGAAATTAAGTTTCTTAATTAAAACTTAAGATACTTCTCTTTTACATCTTAATTCTAACTCAATGACAATATACACCAATCATGTACTCCTTCAAAAATGGTTTGTGTGTCTATCATGTATGTTCCAGGTATCATATGAGTTGCTAGATGTAAGCTGGTAAATAAAACAGGCTTGGTCCTGGCCTCAATAATTTTAACTTGGACTTAAAAGCACTCACATGGAATGCAATCTATATTATAAGAATATGCATTTTATATCTAGGGAAAAGATAAATTACTTTTTAATCCCCACTTGAGGATATGTTTTTATTGATTATTTTTTAGAGAGAGAGAGAGAGAGAGAGGAAGAGAGGGAAAGAGCATTGATTGGTTGCCTCCTGTACATGCCCCCAACCGGGGATCGAATCTACAAGCTAGGTAATGTGCCCTACTGGGAATCGAACTGGAAACTTTCTGGTGTTTAGGACAACACTCCAACTGGCTGGGGTGGGAAGTTTTAATTGGTTTTTATTGAGTCAAAGAACAAAGAGTAGGTCAATAGTGTGTATAATCCTATTTGATCGAAATAAAATCGAAAACAAACATAAAATTAGAGCCCACAGTCATATCAGCAACAGGCAAAATCCTTTGGACAGATGAGACTTAATGTCAATATTCATAGGTTTACATGTGAAAGCATATTCACTAAGTTCACGTAACTCAATAATATTCCATGATTACCCAAGTTTGTAAATCCTATTCGGTATGCTTTTCTGCAATTGTACCCATGTTTGAAATCTATTAAGAAGTTGAAGTTTTTAAAGCTCTACTATAAATTAAAAAAAAACAGGTATTGCTCTCTATAAAGGGAAACTTTCAGTACCCAAAACAATTAGTGTCAATAATTTTAAAATATTTATGAGTTAGGGCAATAGACTAAAAACAAAGAACACAACATATTTTAACATTTTCATCACATTTAAAGTCCAAGAGTGTCTCACTTACACATGAGAATCACAGATACAGTCTCAATAAGGAAATTCTTCATATAAATAAATATATCAAACTAGAGGCCTGGTGTACGACATTCGTGTAGGGGGTGGAGGGGTGGTCCTCAGCCCGGCCTGAGCCCTCTCGTAGTCCGGGACCCCTCGGGGGATGTCCGACTGCCAGGGAATGGGCCTAAGCCGGCAGTCAGACATCCCCTGAGGGGTCCTTAGCGCTGCCACAGAGGCAGGAGAGGCTCCCACCACTGCCACTGCGCTTGCCACTGTGAGCCCGGCTTCTGACTGAGTGGCTCTGCCTTGCAGGTGGGAGAGGCTCCCGCCACCACCACTGCACTCCTCAACTGTGAGCCCGGCTTCTGGCTGAGCAGCGCTCCCCCTGTGAGAGTGCACTGACCACCAGGGAGCAGCTCCTGCATTGAGCATCTGCCCCCTGGTGGTGAGTGTGTGTCATAGTTACTGGTTGTTCCACGCATATTAGCCTTTTATTATATAGGATGAAAGAGGTCTTTGAAAACATAAAGTTTATTTTAGGCAAAAACCTTGCTATCTCAAAAAGGTACCATTTTTTTCTCCTATTGACTGGAGAAAATTAAAAAGATTTAAAAACTCAGCGTGAGCAGGGGTATGGAAAACATGACCCTCATGGACTTTGCTGGGGATCAGGATGAGGTGGGAGGGTGGTGGTAATAAATTGGTAGACTTTACAGAGGGCACTTTAGCCATATGTATCAATATTTAAAACGTGTATAATATTTGACTCAGCACCTGTATGTCTAAAAAATAAATGAGTGCCCTAACCGGTTTGGCTCAGTGGATAGAGAGTCGGCCTGCGGACTCAAAGGTCCCAGGTTCGATTCCAGGCAAGGGCATGTACCTTGGTTGCGCACACATCCCCAATGGGGAGTGTGCAAGAGGCAGCTGATTGGTGTTTCTCTCTCATCAATGTTTCTAACTCTCTATTCCTCTCCCTTCCTCTCTGTAAAAAATCAATAAAATATATTTTTAAAAAAATTTAAAAAATAAAAAATAAATGAGTAAGTATACAACAATGTAAGTACAGGGTTGATCAACGCATCATTAACTATTATCTCTTAGGAACAAGCTAAATTTCTGTTGTCAAAGGAGTGATTAAATAAATTATGTTGCCTCAAACAATGGCATGTTAGATAGCTAGTAAAATAATCATGTATGATTATGCATGTCTTTTACAAGCATGTATAGAGATGTACAAAACATACTGTTGCATTAAAAAGACCATCATATATAGTATAAACCAATTTACTTAAAGATTTGTATGTAAATACTTATTTTACAGATAAATTCCTAAAAGTATGTTCACCAAAATACTAATGGCAGTCATTTCTGGGTGGTAGAAGTTGGATGTTTACTTATGTCATTATGTTGTTTTATACTGATGGAAGGTTTTTCTCATTATTATAACAACAAAATACAACACCTTTTCATTTAAGAAAAGTAAGTGTTGCTATGTTACCAGAAGTGACTTCAAATCTCTTCAACTCCCTATTTAAAAAAACAAAGCTTTCCCTGAATGTTGTAGATATAATCACCAAACAGCTTATGGATTTCCACCTGCTAGATCTCCTCAGTAGCATGCCCTCAAACAAGAAGATAATGAGAATTTAAATGATTTTATTCAAACAGCCCACCTTTCTGGCATCCACCTAAGAACCCCAGGTGCCATGAACTGAAACCCTCCTAAAGCAATCTCCCTCTTACATCTTAAGAAAACAGGCTGTGGAGCGAAATTAAATAAGCCCTGGCTGATTTTGCTCAGTGGTTAGAGCATCGGCCCAGGGACTTAAAGGTCTCAAGTTCGATTCCTGGTCAAGGGCACATACCTCAGTTGCAGGTTCCCTGGCCCAGATAGGGGCACCATGCAGGAGGCAACCAATCGATGTATCTCTCTCATATGGATGTTTCTCTGCCTCTCTCTCCACCTCCTCCCTCCCTTCCACTCTCTCTAGAAATCAATGGAAAAAATATCCTCAGGTGAGGATTAAAAAACAAAACAAACAAAAAACAATAAGAGAGAATGTTTTTTAAAAAAAAATTAAATCATAAAAAAACTTACCTCAGTCAAATATTTAATTATATTCTTGTCTTACATTCTCTTTATTAGCACCTTTATTGTGAACCTGGAAAAGGGGGGAAAAAAGTGAAAATTACTTTTTATTGAACACTTACATGCCAGACAGGTGGTCAAATAAAGCCTCCTGGAGAACATGAAGTCTGAGATAAATTGGAAAAAACAAAATGGAAGTTACTAAAGTGGGATTGTTGGGAAAGAAAGTTGAGACTTGCAAGTATAATTAAATAACTTTCCCTAAAATTTTCAAGGAGCTACATAAATGACTATACTATTGAACAAATTGTCTTAAAGATCTGAAGCAGGTGAAAAGTTGGGTTGCTAGACTCAGAACACCTGCATTGAATCCCAGCTCTCCACTTCCTAGCTTGTGTAATCTTCAGCAAGTCCCCACGCCTGTGTGCCTCATTTTCCCCATCCTATATAATAAAAGCATAATATACCAATTGTCCCCTCCACCGGGAGTTCGACCAGGGGGTGGGGCCTGCCATGCACTGGGCCTCTAGTATGTATAATAACAATATCCAACTCAAAACTGTGGAGGATTATATAAAGTAATCCACATCAAGACTTTATAACAGTTTCTGGAATGTAACAAATGTTCAATAAATGTTAATTATTGCTTTTATTATTATACTAGACTCTAGTATACTCTAGTAACTAGAGGCCCAGTGCATGGGTGGGGTCCGGCTGGCCTGGCCCCAATCAGGGCGGATTGGGGCCAGGCCTGTCGGGAGGAGGAGACAGCAGGTGGTTCGCCAGCCAGCCCGCCCGATTGGAGCCTGATCAGGCCCGGGTAGGGGCTGCAGGCAGTTGGCCAGCCGGTCCTGCCCCTGATCAGGGTGGGGAGGCTGATATGGGGTGGGGCCGGGCAGGAGGAGGGGCTGCAGGAGGTTGGCTGGCCCCGCCCCCTACTGGGGTATGGAGGGGGCGATCAGGGGCAGGGCCAGATGGGGGAGGGGCTGCAGGTTGGCCAGCTGGCCCTACCCCTTATTGGGGTGGGGGGGTGATTAGGGGTGGGGCCAGCCGGGAGGAGGGGACACGGAGGGGTTGGCCAGCTGGTCCCACCCCCTGACCGGACCGGTTGCTGGCTGCAGTGGGTGTCATAGCAACTGGTCATTCTGGTCGTTACAGCTTTGTGGTCACTGGCTTTTTATATATATACTAGTAGATACTTTTGTAGAATAAAAATCTGTACTGACATTACTTTATTATTGACAAATGGGATAATCTTGTCTTCAAGAGGCTTATAGGGTACTTGGAGAGAGATAAGAGTTACCCAGACACATAAGACAAAAGAAAGATCAACGTTAATTATTATTCATTTATTTAACAAATCTGAGAGTCTGTTCATTGGCAGGTATTTTGCTAGGCATTCTTTGGTGGACAGGATGGACATAGTTTCTCTCCTCACATTTCCAGCCTATCCAGGGTCATGCTATAGGACAGATGAGCTACACGAGGAGAAACATGCTGATTTTTACTGGCATGGGGCAGTATGTATCTGAACTGATAGAACTGGATAGCAGAACATTCATGATAGGAAATACAGGATGTCTGGGTAGCCTCATTGTCAGGGTGCATCCAAGAGGGCAAAAAGTAGTAAGGATAGAAAGCAGGGAGAATCTCGTGCTGGTCTGAGTCTGTTCTCTGTTCTCAAGTATGTTGATTATCCTGCTCAAATTGAACCACAACAATTTTAATATACTTTATTTGTTATAATTTCAATTTGAATACCTTTTTGTTGTTTTTCTTCACGGTTTCGTTTTTTGCATTTTAAAGGTGAGAGGGGTAAGAGTAGGAAAAAGGAAAAAAGAACAAAATTTCAACCCATGTTGGCAGTGATGGTGGAAGTGGAATTATATGATGAGCTTTATATTTTCTTTTTTAATTCTCCCAACTTTCTAACAAAGACAAAATTGCTCCTTTTACAGATTAAGAAACTGAGGCTCTGAGTAGTCAAACAGATCCCCAGATGTCCACAGAACTAATAAATGCAGACACAAAATTAAACTGCAAGCTTGACTCCCAAGTCTTTCCTTTTCTTAGGCAAAAATATATAAGGGATTCTGCAGAATTTAAAGTCTGTTAAAAAAAATGACTTAAAACTTCAGGGTCTACCAATTTCTGTACTTACACAGAAATAAACAGCCTTCATATACACAGTCACAACCATTTAGAAAAGACAAAGGAAGAGAAGATTGTACTTATAAAAACAATAAAAAGTAAAATAGTTAAGATGAATTTAACAAGAAATGGGCAAAACCTACATGAGAAAACCTTTAAAAGCTTCACAAGGATTCAAGAGTAAAATCAAATGGAAAAATATACAATGTCCTTGGATAGGAAAATTCAACACCAGAAAAATATCGATTCTCCCTATGTTAGTTTATAAATTTAACATGATCTCAATTTTTTAAAAGAGTTGCCCCCCACCAGAACAAGACAAATGATTCTAAAGTTCACAAGGAAAAATAAACAAGCAAGAACTGCCAGGAAAATGAAGGACAACAAGGGAAACTAGCTTTATGAAATGTCAAAACATTTTATAAAACCAGTAACGTAAACTGGTGTATGAATAGGAAGTCTAAAGGAATAGAACAGGAAGAAGTTGAGAGGTGTACCTCAATATATCAGGAAGTTCAGGATACAATAAAGGTGCATTGTATTCTGAAACAAATGGATAAGGTAACTGGTAGGCACATTGAAAAAGACAAAGCTGAATCTATACATCACCCCTGAATGCCAGAATAAATTCTACATGGATCAAAGATTTAACTTAAAAATGAAACCATAAATGTATTAAAGAAAACAAAAGCAAATTCTAAATTCTTGGAGGCTTTTCTGTGACTTAATCCAGACACCAAAAAAAATCAATATTAACTACCTAAAACTTAAAGATACAACTTTTAAGCCTGCTCTAGACCAAAATACATGAAAGTAAGTAAAAAAAACACAAAAAACAACAACAAAAAAACACACACACATACAAATGACAACTGGGGGTAATTGCAACTCACATTGCAAAGGGCTAAACTTGCTAATTTACAAATAGAAATTGATTAGAGAAAAAGCAATCCAAAGAAAAATGTGCAAAGGGCAAGAACAGATAGTTCACAGAAAAGGAATTAGAAATAGCCTTTAGGCATATGAAAAGATATTCAGCCTCATTCATAATCATAGCAATGCACATTAAAACTACACCTAGTTATCATTTTTCACCTATCAAACTGATATAAACTCCAAAGTTGGAGTCTGTTGGTGAGGCTATGAAGAAACAGGTGCTCTAATATATTATTTAAGAAGGTTCAAAATGGTACAACCCTGAAGGAGGACAGCATTTATCAAAATTATAATTGCACTGTTCACTAACCCAGCAATATTACTTCTAGAAAGATATCCTACATAGACACCTCACATATACAAAATGATATGTATACAAGGTTATTCAAGCAAGGTTGTCTGTGATTGTAAGAGACTGTAAAAAAAACTCAAATATGCATCAGTGGGAGCTAGTTCAATAAACTATGGTACAGGCATACAATGGGATATTCTGAAGCTGTTAAATATTTGTTTTCCATACACTAATATGGGAAGATCCAAAAGGTATATTAACTAAAAAATGCAAAGCAGCATAATCATTTACATAGTATGCTACATTTTATATAAGAAGGAGAAAGTATATACTATTATACTGGTATTTGCTTCTATCTATACAAAGAAAAATAGACATCTATAGGAAACAAAACAAGTTTTCGGCAGAGAGAAGGGGACAGGTTAGACCAGCCGTGGGCAAACTACGGCCCGCGGGCCGGATCCAGCCCGTTTGAAATGAATAAAACTAAAAAAAAAAAAGATCGTACCCTTTTATGTAATGATGTTTACTTTGAATTTATATTAGTTCACACAAACACTCCATCCATGCTTTTGTTCCGGCCCTCCGGTCCAGTTTAAGAACCCATTGTGGCCCTCGAGTCAAAAAGTTTGCCCAACCCTGGGTTAGACCAAGAGAGTTGCTAGAGTCCTCAAAAAATATGAACATTTTATTTAAACAAAATGAATTTTAAAGTGTTAAAAGTATAGCTTATAGAAAAGAGAAAAAGAGAACTACCTATAAATCAGAGTCAAAATCCAACTAGAATTAAAAGAAAATTTTCTCTGAAATTAGATATTAACTAGAGGTCTGGTGCATGAAATTCGTGGACTGAGGAGTAGGGGGGAGGGTGTCCCTCAGCCCAGCCTGTGCCCTCTCGCAGTCCAGGCAGGCGGACATTCCTCTCACAGTCTGGGAACCCTTTCTCCTTACTGCCTGCCTGCTCACTGCTCCTTACCGCTCAGCTCCCTGCTCCTTAATGCTGCCATGGAGGCGGGAGAGGCTCCTGCCACCACCACTGCACTCACCAGCCATAAGCCTGGCTTCTGGCTGAGTGGTGCTCCCCCTGTGGGAGCACAATGGCCACCAGGGGTCAGATCCTTCGTTTAGCATCTGTCCCTGGTGATCAGTGCGCATCATAGCGACCGGTCGTTCTGGTTGTTCCACCATACTGGTTGCTTACACTTTTATTATATAGACTAGAGGCCCGATGCATGAAATTCATGCACGGTGTGTGTATGGGGGGGAGGATCCCCTCAGTCCAGCCTACACCCTCTCCAATCTGGGACCCCTCAGGGGATGTCCGCTGCCGGTTTAGGCCCGTAAACCAGCAGTAGGACATCCCTCTCACAATCCGGGACTGCTGGCTCCTAACTGCTCACCTGCCTGCCTAATCGCCCCCAACTGCCCCACCCTGCTGGCCTGGTCACCCCCAACTGCTCCCACCCACCAGCCTGGTAGCCCCTAACTGCCCCCCAGCCAGGCTGGTCGCCCCTTACTGCCCCTCCTGCCGGCCTGGTGGCCCCCAACTGCCCCCCTCTGCCGGCTTGGTCACCCATAACTGCCCCCCAGCCTGCTGCTCAGTCATTTGGTCGTCCCTCACTAACCCCCCTGCCGGCCTGGTTGCCCCATGCAGCCTGCTGCTCAGTCATTTGGTCGTCCCTCACTAACCCCCCTGCCGGCCTGGTTGCCCCATGCAGCCTGCTGCTCAGTCATTTGGTCGTCCCTCACTAACCCCCCTGCCGGCCTGGTTGCCCCATGCAGCCTGCTGCTCAGTCATTTGGTCGTCCCTCACTAACCCCCCTGCCGGCCTGGTTGCCCCATGCAGCCTGCTGCTCAGTCGTTTGGTCGTCCCTCACTAACCCCCCTGCCGGCCTGGTTGCCCCATGCAGCCTGCTGCTCAGTCATTTGGTCGTCCCTCACTAACCCCCCTGCCGGCCTTATTGCCCCATTCAGCCTGTTCAGTCCTCTGTGCAGTTGTTTCGGGTGTGACGGCCCCTGGCTCTTTATATATATGGATAAGCAATTTTAGTGTGGACATCGATAAAAATTATAAAAGATTAATTTTTTCTTCAACCAAGTTAAAGCATGTGACTATAATAATGTATGTTTTTAAAATCTACTTTTACTGATTTCAGAGAGAAAGAGAGAGGGAGAGAGGGGTAGAAACATCAATGATGAGAGAGAATCATTGATCGGCTGCCTCCTGCATGCCCCACACTGAGGATCGAACCCGCAACCTGGGCATGTGCCCTTGACCGAATCAAACCTGGGACCCTTCAGTCCACAGGCCGACACTCTATCCACTGAGCCAAACCAGCTAGGGCTATAATAATATATTTAAAAGTTATTTCAAGGGGTGAGGAATTAGAAGAGAGAACAGGAAGGTGCAATGGAAAGAATCCTATAGTCTAATGGTTCTCATAGTATGGTCTCTGGACCAGCAGCATCAGCATCAACTGAAAACTGTTGAAAATGCAAATTTTCTGAACTAGAAACTCTGAGAGCAGTAGGTAACAATTCCTATAATACACACTGAAGTTTTAGAGCCATTAATCTGGTCCAGTGCTTCCCACACAGTCACCTGCATCACTTGGAGGGGGATCGTATTAAAATGCAGATTCTGGTTCAGTAGGTCTGGGATGGGCCCCAGAGTCTGAATTTCTACCAAGCCCCAGGATGCTGCTGGTTCAGGGCCCATATTTTGAGAAGAAAAGCCGAAGTCCACTTGTGGAAGAAGATAAGCAGTCTTCATGTGGTTGAGTTTCCTATGAAACCTGCTCTCACTATCAGACGGAAAAAAGTCCTTAGACAGGTTTCCTGGCTAAGAGATACCATGCAACCTCCCATATAAATTCTGTACTTAACACTTAGCAAATATATTTGCAAAAATATTTCTTATTAAAATAATAATTATTAATTTTTGAAATCCTATTTAAGGATGTCCCATTTAAGAAAACTTTCATTTATAAGTGGACCTATGAACCTTCCAGAATGATAAAAACAAAAATCATATTCATACATCTGCTGGTTATACTGTCTGATTAACTTTACTTCAAACACATTAACCAAACCATCTGCTCTCCATGAAAATCACCAAGCAGTCTGTTTCTCATATTTACAAATACTGACTCTCCATTTGTTTTATATGAGAATAATCTTTATAGGAGTCTTCCAAGTAAAGAACTGTGGTTTAGAAGGAAGGATCTAGACATGCTGTATAGCTTCATTTTGCAAGTCATCCCTTTTGGCGTTAAACATAAATCAATATGCTGAGATTTCTATATATTCCCTATTTCACTGACTCTAAAATGCCATCAATTTTCAGACACACTATTATTTTATGTACCACTAAGAAAAGTTGCCAATTAAACCATGCCAATTTTAAGATACCATTCCATCTTAGATATGCATCTTAAAACATCAATTAAATTGCTTAATTAAAAATCTCAGTGGTATGTCCATAATAAATAACTCATTTTCATCCATATAAGCATGGATTTTTGCCCATTCAACAATGTATCCCCCACGCCTAAACACTGTAACAGTTTCCATATCTATGCAAGTCATATTATTTGGTTCAGTTCTGTACAGATGAATATAAAAAGTAGTAATTTTTTTTAAGTAGTAAAGGAAAAAAAAAGGAGTGACCTCTTTTTATCCTGGAGTGTGATATTGCTTGCTCAAAGTAATAAAAATTAATTACTCTCAATTTAGGTAATTGTCCAATCCAAAAGTATTCAATGAACCTATCTCAAGTCAATTTAAAATATATCTATTTTGGTAACACCTTTCAAAAGTCACAACCAATGAACAATAAACATCTTACAGCAAGAAGCAATTTATCCACTAAACAAAACGGGAAAATAAACTTGCTTTGTAATTTTAACAAGCGTTGAAGAAATTTATAATGTTACACTGTAGCTACATAATAGTCGGAGTTGAACTTTCTTAATTTGCATTTTCCCCTAAACTTCATCACTGAGTTTCATGTGAAAAATCAATTTCTAACTAATCATACCAGGAGGACTAAGGATGTATCTGATTACAGGTCATTTTAATTTCCACCTCTGTACACAACCACATTTTCTAAATTCTCTAATATGGATATTTAGTATGTAGGAATGATGGTTATTTAAAAAGTGGTTATACAGTAATAATTTGTATTTTATTTAATTCAGGCCTTTTTTAGTTATTTACACATATTGCTGTCACTTCACAACTCTATTCTAGTCTCAAACTCTTCAATTATTCAAGAGTTTAGTTGTCAACATGTCTAATAAGACTTTCCATTACACAAAGCAAATTTTTCAGACAGAGGGACACAGGTGCTAATCTTGTCTCCCACCTGAAATTCTAGAATAATCAATGAAAGTGCCAGTAGCCAAGGGTCTGATTTTTTGGTATGTTAGACACGTCAGAAAGAACAGGTGAAAAATTTTCCCAACAAAAATTGTTTGTGTCAGTTAAATCCTGCCTTTTTCTGTAATCTATCCTATATAATAAAGAGCTAATATGCAAATGGCCATCACGCCCTTGTGCCCTCATGCCCTAGCGCCAGGGCACCCAAAGCTGCACCCCCTGCCCTGGGGCCGGGGGACCTGAGGCCACGCCCCCTGGCAGTGGGCCAGGGATCCTGAGGCTGCGCTGGGGGACCTGAGGCCACACCCCCTGCCCAGTGCCAGGCTGGGGGACCTGAGGCTGAGCTCCCCACCCGGTGGGGCTTGACGGGGGACCTAAGGCTGCACCCCCCGCCTGGCACTGGGCTGGGGGACCTGAGGCTGTGCCCCAGTCCTATGGGGCTTGATGGCGGTGGGGCTAGCTGGGTCTCGCACAATTTCGAGGCATGCGTGGGTAGGCTGGGACTTGACTCTGGGTCCCATGGCACACCCCCAGACACTGACAGGAGGGAGATTTTCATATACATTTTACTAATTTTCTTTCATCTCTGACACTTCTATTATAGAGAAAGGGCAAATAGCAATATTAAAATATTTCCTCTAATTAATTCCCTTTTAATGTGCACGAATTTCGTGCACCAGGCCAC
>NW_005363938.1:898794-899367 GCF_000412655.1 Myotis brandtii | reverse complement strand
CCCCAACCCCCCTGATGGGCCCTGCTCTGTGAGTGACAGGGGGCCGCGCCCCAACCCCCTGATTGGCCCTGCTCTGTGGGTGACAGGGGGCGGCACCCCAACCCCCTGATCGGCCCTGCTCTGTGCGTGACAGGGGGTGGCATTGCAACCTCCCGATCCGCCCTGCTCTGTGCATGACGGGGCGGTGCCCCAACTCCCCAATCGGCCCTGCTCTGAGCCTGACCAGGGGCTGCACTTAGGGATTGGGCCTGCCCTCTGCCACCCGGGAGCAGGCCTAAGCCAGCAGGTCGTTATCTCCCGAGGGGTCCCAGACTGCGAGAGGGCACAGGCCGGGCTGGGGGACCCCTCCTCCGAGTGCACAAATTTTTGTGCACCGGGCCTCTAGTATATATATAAAAAGCCAGTGACCAGAATGCTGTAACGACCAGACCGACCGGTCGCTATGACGCCCACTGCAGCCAGCGAACCGCCCATTGGGGGGGACCGCTGGAAAACCCCCTGCAGCCCTTCCTCCTGGCCAGCCCCGTCCCCCCACCCTGATCGGCCTGCAGCCCCTCCCCCAAGCCGGCCCCA
>NW_005363938.1:896328-898396 GCF_000412655.1 Myotis brandtii | reverse complement strand
GCCACACCAGGCGGGGGTGTGGCTGGCTGGACAACCTCCCATAGCCCCTCCCCTGGCCGCTGACCCCCGATTGGCCCCCACCCACCCATTCAGAGGCAGGGCCAGCTGGCCCACTGCACACAGCCCCTCCCCAGGACTTCCCTGCCCCCAATTGGCCCCCCACCCCAATTGGGGGCAGGATCTGCCAGTCAATTGCCCTCGGCCCCACCCCCCAGCCAGCCCAGCCCTGATTGGGACCCAATCGGGGTGGGCCAGCTGGCCAACCTCCCACCATCTCCTCCTTCCAACAGGTCTGGTCCCAATCCGCCCTGATTGGGGCCAGACCCACCAGACCCCACCCATGCACGAATTGGTGCACTGGGCCTCTAGTAAAATTATAATTAAGGCTGTTCATTACAGTAGGTCACACAGGGGCTAGTACTATCTCCTAAGAGACATGATCAGTTATCAAAGTGACTGGAGACACCACTGTGTTTGGGGGCCAAAATGCATGGAACATACCCATGTAGTGAAGATTCATCCTGAGAATCTTTTAAATATCCAGCTAGATTAATCACGATAAAATGGCATTACATTAGCACAGTGGTTCTCAACCTTCCTAATGCCACGACCCTTTAATACAGTTCCTCATGTTGTGGTGACCCCCAACCATAGAATTATTTTCGTTGCTACTTCATAAGTGTAATTTTGCTACTGTTGTGAATCGTAATGTAAATATCTGATATGCAGGATGTATTTTCATTGTTACAAATTGAACATAATTAAAGCATAGTGATTAATCACAAAAACAGTATGTAATTATTTATGTGTTTTCCGATGGTCTTAGGCGACCCCTGTGAAAGGGTTGTTCGACCCCCAAAGGGGTCACGACCCACAGGTCGAGAACGCTGCTTTAGGACATAACACTGAAAAGTTTTTATATTATGGAAAACCCAAGGTAATTTAGGAGAAATAGCTAATGTGAAGAAAGTTGAGATAAAATAACTAATGTCTAAAAATCAGTGACCATTTTTCTCACATCACATACTGTTATCATTGCAATGTCATAAGATTGAACATATCTAAACTCGTGAGATACTGGCACTGAAGCCTTAAATTTCAATCTTGTTATTTTATTCATTATTATCAGTAAGCAGAAAGAATCCAGTATGTGTCTCGAAGCTTGTGACACAAAAGGTGCGGTACAATGTAACTTGAAAATATGGCAGTCACAGAGGGGTTATATTAATATTATTTGTGTGTTGACTGTGATCGTCTATAATTTATCTTGGCATTTTATCTCTAATTTAATATAAGTTGTTTATTATCATAACAAAGTGTTTTTGCAATGCTTAGATGTCCTCCCACTAGAGCCCCCCTCCCCACACACACAGTGCCCATCTCTATCTCTGGCCCTTCTTTTTCTTGTTAGAAATAGCTCCTAATATTTTTATCGCTCTTCGATCCAAATGCATTCATTGGAAGCAGGTGCAAACACCCAGGCACGTGCTCTCTCCTAACAGAGTATGTGCTACAATGAATGATATGGCAATGCATGTCCCACACTGCTCTCCTTTTAGATCTCCCTTGCGTTTAAACCGGAGCATCACACTGATTGTGTCCATTTCGTGGTAAGGTCCATTTCAGGGCGGTAAAGTGGGCTTTATAAATGTTTGCGGCAAAGGGAAGGAGCCTTGGTTCTGAGCATCACTGCTCCAAAGAGTAGAATCACATGCTTAACCAAAATCAAACTTAAGAACTTTCCGCTGCCTAAGGAATACAAAAGTCCGCGGAACCAATATTCCAATTCCACTCGACCTGACGCACGCCCCGCTGCCTGAAGCCCACGTCTGTTCCCGCACAGGAACCAGCAAGAGTTCTTAACCATTTCGGGATCAAGGACCCTTTGGGGAATTTGACAAAAGCCAAGGGCCACCTCCCCAGAAACTCCTATACAAAGCTGCATTCAACCTGGGAGGGTGGGGACGGTGGGGGCTCCCAGACACACCCGCTGCAGCCCGATGGGGACCCGAGGATAGAACTCCAGCCTGAGAGCCCCGAGAGTGGGGGCGGGGGAAGGGTGGGCGGC
>NW_005363938.1:890757-895749 GCF_000412655.1 Myotis brandtii | reverse complement strand
GGAATAGACGCGGCGCGCTCCCTATAAGCTGCCCCCAGCTTCGGGGTCTGGCCTAGCGGTGCTTGGCGCCCTGCGTCCCAGTCGTTACATCCATTCCGCCCACCGCCGTGCAGGTGAAGGGTTAAAAGCCAGGTGCGAGACAGACGGCCGCCACCCTCTCACCTGGCCGGCCGGTGCGCGTGCGCGCGCCTGGAGCCCTGGACCTGGGAGCCTTTGCAAAGGCTCTGGCCTCAGTGACAGTAATCCCAGCAGCTGGTCTCCAGGGCATATGTGTGCCCAGTGCTTTTAAAACTCCCTTCGGGTCCTTGCAGCAGCCCCCAAGAAATGGGTATTACCATACTCTCCATTCCAGAGAGGAAGAAATGGAGGCCTGGCAAGGTTAAGTCACTAGCTCCAGGACACAAGGTAGGAATTGGCATCTGGGGTTGTCTGACTCCCAAGCCACAGCCCCATTTCCCCCTCCATGACAAGCCCCCACAGGCCCTGTCCCTGCCCCCCTTCCGCTGAGAACACTAGTCTCAGCACCAGTCTTTACTTCCCTCCCAAGGTTCGCCCAGGTGAGAGCCCTAGGCGATTAGTTGCTACAGTCCCTCTGGTTTTTTGGAGCTGCTGTCAGGAAAACACTTCTCCCAAATTACACAACCTTCCCAAAGGCCTCCCTGTTCCAGGCCCTGTACCGCGCCCTGAACACGATCTGAATATATTTCGTTCTATCGCCTCTCCAGACCAGTGGCATTTTGACGATGGTAGAGAGCATAGTAGTTCTATGGGACACAGGACATGGAACCAGAATGTATGTGATATTAGGGGGCATAGAGAACCATATGCCTACTTCTTAAGGGTAAAATCGTAACATTATAAACAGTAGTTTCCCCATATCCAGGGTTTCACTCTCTGCCGTTTCAGTCACCTGTGGTCAACCACAGTCCAAAAATATTAAATGGAAAACAGAAATAGTTCATAAGTTTTAAAGTGCAGGCCATTCTGACTCCTGTGATGAAATCTCGAGCCTTCCATTCCATCCAGACCGGGACATGAATCATCCCTCGGTCCAGCTATCCTTGCTTTATGTGCTCCCCTTCTGTTAGTCACTCAGTAGCTGCCTCTCTTATCTCATCAAATGCCTTAGGATCATAGTGCTTGTGTTCAAGTAACCCTTTTTTCATTGTATGTATGTATAGGAAAAAACATAGTATAGATGAGAGTTCAGTACTATCCCAGGTGTAAGGCATCCACTGGGGGTCTTGGAACATATTCCCCACAAATACTATTATTGTCATTGTTTCTAAAGAAGAGGAACTAGCATTTATTGAGGGCATTTCAAGGTCACTACCAATAGTCTTCCAAGTTAGTCATAGGAAAATGGAGACTCAGGGAGATGAAGAAACTGGCCTATGTTTCTGTAATGAGACAGGATTTGCACTTGGGTCTGAGTTCAGAGCTAACTACTCCCAGGAGCTAGCATGAGCTAGTTGGGCTGGGCCAACAAGCTGTTGTAAAATCAAGAGCCTTGGAGGTTCTAGCTATCCCTTCACCATCAGGGCCTTACTCAGCCCACCTGACAGTCACATCAGTGTCAGCAAAAGTTGGCTTGCCCACCCTGCAAGCCTGTCCACTCCCTCCAGAAACAATGCCACTCTCAAAGGTCATAGGCGTCCCTCCATGGGCCAGCATCACTCAAGCCACCCGATCGAGGAAGTGAGAAAGGAAGGGAAATCACATTTGATGAGCAGCAGCAAGGTGTCAAATACTACTCCAGGTGCTATACAGTCATTAACTCATTTAGTCTTCCCAACAGCCCCATGTGGATGGTATAACTGCACCCATTTTAAAGTTAAGAAAATCAAGGAACTAAGAGGGGAGAGAACTTACCAAGGGAACACAGTTGGTAAGTGGGAGGGCTGGGATTACACTTCAAGTCAGGCTATACCCCAAACCATGTACTTTGACCTCAGTGACCAACAAGGTTGTTCCCTGCTCCCAAAAACTTTCGTCTTCATGAAGCTGAAAACCTAAAAATCCCAAGTTCAGGACTCCAGTCTGAGATACTGTATATTTTCCTCCAGGTAGAACAGGCCTCAATATTCTCATCTAAAATAATGATATGCCGAAACCGGTTTGGCTCAGTGGATAGAGCGTCGGCCTGCGGACTGAAAGGTCCCAGGTTCGATTCTGGTCAAGGGCATGTACCTGGGTTGCGGGCACATCCCCAGTGGGAGATGTGCAGGAGGCAGCTGATCGATGTTTCTCTCTCATCGATGTTTCTAACTCTCTGTCTCTCTCCCTTCCTCTCTGTAAAAAATCAATAAAATATATTTTTTAAAAAAAATAAAATAAAATAAAATAAGGATATAAGCCCAGCCGGTGTGGCTCAGTGGTTGAGTGCCCACACATGAACCAAGAGGTCACTGGATCAATTTTTGGTCGGGGCACATGCCCAGATTGCAGGCTTAATCCCCAGCAGGGGATGTGTAGGAGGCAGCCAATAGATGATGTTTCTCTCTCACCGATGTTTCTATCCCTCTTCTTTCCTCTCTCTCTAAAAATAAATTAAAAATAAATAAGGAAGGGGTTTCTAAATTCAAAATAATTGATCCTATTTCTGACTACTCCACGTTCCATATGATTTAGAGAGTTCTGTGTTTTTTTTAAAAGGATATACATGGGTTGTTGGGAGGATTAACCAAGTTAATATTTGTGAAGCATGTATGAAAGTGCCTTGCACAGGTTAAGCTCTCAATAAATTATAGCTATTATTATCCTGGGGATGTTTGATATCCCATTCGTTCCTCATCTCTCAACATAAACTCCAAATCAGTTTGGAAGGATGTGGCCTTATCTGCTCAGGCATGGGAATAAAATTAGTTTCTAGCACTCTGGAAATAATAAATGATCTTTAATGGACAAAATTACCCCTGTTCTTCCTTCTGATCATGAAAAGAGACTAAACTCTTCTCAAGCTCTTCCCAGTTTCCTGGAAGACTAGCAGCTGGTTTTTAAAAAGGCTCCCCTTGTATAGAAAAAGTCACCCAAATATTTTTAAGTTGTTGGCAAAAAAAAAAAATTAAGCTGAAACTTTTAAGAGAATTTTGATGAGGCTGGGAGTTAATATAACTATAGTGATATCATGATTGGGGGGAAGGTTTTTACAGGAACTGAAGCTGCCATCACTCTCAGCCATGGTACCCCAAAGTGAGGTTTCTACCCTGACACAAGGCACACCACATGTTCCCATCAATGGCAATGTGTCGCTGTGGAAGTGATTCTCACCATGCAAGGGGTGGATATAACAGGATCCATTGAAGACATTATAGTTTGACAAAAACACACACACACAAAACAACTGAGGTGATTCTAATATGCACACCTGTAAAGGCTTAATGTACAGTTCCCCAAAAGCACTATTTAAATATCTGTTGATCCAAGAGGAATTTTATACATGCCTAAAATGGATTCATTTAAAGCTCACTCATTCATTAAAAACATATTAAGCACCTAAGTGCCAGTTATTGCTTGAGTAGCTATGAGTAAGACAGATCATGGTCCATGCTCTCATCACATTTATGGCCTAGAAGGAGAGAGAGGTGTTAATTAAATAATTGAACCTATAAACGTTGAAATGTTATGTGATAAATAGGATGAAAAGGAACAGCAAATGACTCCCTGACCCCCCTCCCCCACAAAAAAAGAACAGTCTGGGTGGAAAAGTAGGAAAAAACTTGTTTGAACTAAGTTCTGAAGGATGTATTAGAGTGCACTAGGAGGAGAGGGGAGAACATTCCAGCGATAGGGATGGCATGGATCAGCAAGGAGAAGTGTTGGCGGCTGGGAAGACAAGAGGGTGGTGGGGCCTCTAGAGGCATCTCAGAGATGTATGTCCCCTGAGCATATGGGGAGAGAGGAGAGAACCCAACTGGAGGCAGAAGAGGGATGTGTTGAATGCCATTGGTCCCCGCACACCCATTCTGCCCTGTTGGCCAATCCAAGCTCATTATGGAATCCTGACACCTCTGCCCCACTGGTGCTTGGTCAAGGATGACACAGCTGTCATACCTCTAGCCAATGTTTGATTTGAGGAAATCAGACATTATAAGGTCCCAGCGCCCTGGAGCAGAAATTCGGCTGCCAATCTCCTGCCTACCTCGCAACTAGGACTGGGAGATGATGTAGGCTCTGCCAGCCACAGGTGCCACGTGAGGTTGCGCCTGGGTTCTGTTGATGTGACCCGTGGCGACAGCAGCCAGCTCTGGGGATGGTGGTGCAGAGTGGAGCTCCCGATGGAGAGCTGCACCGGTGCTGATGGCAGTGGTGGCTGCAGTGAGAGCAGACATGGGAGGATGGCAGCTAGCTCATGGGGCCAGGCCTGCAGTGTGGTTTGGGGCATTTTTCCTAGAAGCTTAGCCTCAAGTTCCTTCCTTCCTCCAGCCCACCAATGATTCTGTGGGATATCCAGCTTCCTTTATTACATTCTCCTTTCTGCCCAAACCAGCGAGCATTTCCACCGAGAACGCTGATCCTTCACAGGCAAAGCCCATTGGAGCCGATGAGACTTGGAGAGAGTCTTGCTAAGATTAGTGGCCAGGGGAACTTTCTCTGCTGTGAGAGAGACCTGAGGAAGCCAGCTCACTCTCCCTGCCTGACGCAGACCTCAGTTGCCACCAATGGCTCTTCCCACAACTGTGGGATAAGATAGGGCCTGGGCGGCACAGAGCAGAGCAGAGAAACCAAAGGACCCTGGGTTCTTAACATCAGCAGCTGCTGGACTGACCCTAGACGTGCGAGGCCCGGATGTCCCCTTCCCTGAGCTGATGCATGTGGTTAAACTAACTTGAGTTGGCCTCTCTGTTCCTTGCAGTCCAAACATTCACACTGGTGCAGGGAGGAAGGGGGCAACTTATGGGGAACAGACATGTATCTTCCCTGGCTGTGTCAGGAGCCAACCAAAATCCTGGGCAACCTTCCACATCTACCCTCTGCCCTGCCCCCGCCCCC
>NW_005363938.1:866434-890459 GCF_000412655.1 Myotis brandtii | reverse complement strand
GCCACACACACACACATTCCACATACTCCCACCAATATCAATACCATTCAGGTAATCCCTGCCTGGCTTTAAACACTTCATTCATGAAAACACATTCTTTCTTAGCCCCTTCCCTCTTTTGACCATTTCTTTGATGAGCACTGTGTGGTTCCGTTACTTGCTTAGTTCACACATCTGGTACATGGCAGAGCTGAAGGTCTGGAGGCAATCCAGATCCCAAACTTTTAGCCACTAATTTTAATGCTATATACCATCCCTCCTCCTCACATTAAAAATTTTCAAATCCACCTTCATATTTGTTTTCTGGCTTTGAGCAAGCTTCTTGCGTCTCACTTGGAAGTGAAAGTGAAGTTAATGATGCAAGCTCCATAAAGTCTGCCAGTCATCTGTGCTGTTTGCCCATGACCTCTGGCTTCCCACCTTCTGGACACATTCAGTATTGTACTTGTGGTCCACTTGGGTGGGGTCATGTGGCTAGTCCCAGCCAAGGAGTGTGTGAATGGAGAGAGTGTGTGTCACTTCTGGGCCACTACTCTGTTGAGCAGAATCCCCAGTCAGTCCATTGTGAACTTATAATATGAGCACAAAACCCAAACCTTTATTGTTTTAAGCCACTAAGAGTTGGGGGTGGATGGTTATCATAGCACCCATTAGCCTATCCCTGTTAGTACATAAAGTATGTTGATTTGCTCATTTATTCACTCAAGAAACACTTTTCTGCTAGGGTTCAAAACCCCAGCTTGACAAGAGAGAAAGCTCAGGCTGCAGTCCTGAAGATTCTGGTTCAATATGTCTGGATGGGGCCCAGACCCCTACAGTTTGGGGACTCCTGATTTACTGGCAAGCCTGAGACTCTTGCTTACTATTGGGGCACCATGTGATGGTAGAGTAGAACAGGGTCCCTCTCCTTGATGTTCACATAGGGTGGGAAGGACAGGTGCAGACATGCAAACATGGTTAGGTGATCTGGATCCTGTGAAATTAAGCGAGGAGCTTCATAAAGCTGTATGTGTGATAGACAGTAGACTTGCATCCTGGCAAACTCCTTCATCAACTCTGTGACCCAAGACCAGGTACTTAGGCTCTCTGAGCCTCTGTTTCCTCATTCTAGCATACATAGTATCATTTGTCTCTGTTTTCCAAATATGAAAATTGAAACCATGGTCACACAGCTAGTATGTGGATGTACTGGAATTCACCCCCAGGTCCTTCTGTATCTAGAGTCCACATTCTTTAAAAAAAAATAAAAATAAAAATAAAAAATACACACACACACACACACACACACACACACACTAATAAAACAGAAAGATGCAAATTGACCATACCTTCATGACACCCACCAGCCAATCAGGAGTATGCAAATTAACTCAACAAAGATGGTGGGTTAATTTGCATACACAGGTGCCAAGCGGCCAGGGGCGGGGCCGGACGGTTGGTCATCACCATGGCGATGACGCAGGCGTTCCACACCACCCCAGCCGCTCCGGGCCTCTGGGCATCGTGGGAAGGCGGAAAGGTAGCTCCGGGCCAGAGCGAAGGTGGTGCCAGCAGCAAAGGTGGTACCTCTAGTGTGTGTGTGTGTGTGTGTGTGTGTGTGTGTGTGTGTGTGTGTGTATTATTGATTTATTGATTTCAGAGAGGAAGAGAGAGACAGAAACATCAATGATGAGGCAGAATCATTGATCAACTGTCTCCTACACACACCACCCACTGGGGACCAAGCCCGCGAATCAAACCATGACCTCCTGGTTAATGGGTTTATGCTCAACTGCTGAGCCACGCCAACCAGTGAGCCCACATTTTTAAACACTGGGCTTAGCTGGTTCACACAAGGCCCCTGCTTATCTCTCCAGTGATAGCTCTTGTCTCCCCCTTCACCTACAACCTTATCTTCCAGCCACACTCAAGTGCTTGTCATTCTAGTCCCAAACCTCTAGGCCCATGGAGTTATTTCATACCTCCATGCTTTGGCTCAAGCTTGTCACACTGCGTAGTATACCTTCCCTCCATTCCTGCCACTCTAGCTCCAAACACCGACTGAATCTTTGGACTCACTTTGATGACCCCATCCTTGGTTCTGTGACCATTCCCCACAGTACGGTCCTGCAAATGGCCTTGCATGCGCCTCCATCATTAGACTGCAGCCTTGTGGAGGGCAGGGCCTTGAGTTCCTGTCTCTGGATCATCTGACTAGCATTGTGGGCACTTGTGCTAAAGCATAAGTCATAGCTACCTGAATACCAACCAGCTCAGCAAAACCAAAACCCTACAGCTCACAAGACAGACCCTCCCAAGAAGACCACATAGCAAAGTATTTCAGAGAGCAGGTGGAGAATTTTAATCCAGCCTTCACCACTTTGTAGCTCTGTGACCCCAAGCACCATACTTAAACCCTTCCAATCCTCAGTTTCTTAGATGTAAAATGGGACAAATGAAAGTACTTCCTTACACAATTGTTGTGAGAATTCAGTGAGACATAATGTATACAGTAAACTTATACATACTGCCCTGCTTACAAGGAAGAACTGAATTAAAGTCCAGCCACCTTCATAACTGTTATGATTGCCATCATTGTCTACTTATTATTATTATTGCTACCACTACACTCAGCATGTCCCCATTGCTATCATTATTAATCACCACATTCTTCCTCCCTTTCCAACAAGCCCTAGGTGACTTTGCTAAGGATTCCTTCCAAGAAAGGATACTATTCTTGGAATTCTTGAAATGAGTTCTTCATTGTCTCCCTGATGGTTCAGTGCCCACAACGATTTAATACCCCTAGTGCCCCCCAGAAGCTGCCCAGTTGGCTCCTCAGGAAGTTGTGTCTGCCAAAGACCTTCTCATCTAGGCTTCCTGGATGCAGCTAAGAAAATATGAGCTCTCCTGAGGCTCCCCCTCTCCCTGACTTGACATCATCTCGCTCTGGGGCATTCTGAGTTCATTCCTGGTCAGCCCAGGCCACTGCGAGAGTGGCCCCCACCCCTGGCTTTGGGAGTGGCAGGATCCCAGTCAAACAGGTCTGTGGGCTTCTGGACTCATTGATAACACTAAAAGGAATAATACCTGGAACCGGCTTATTTCTTTCTTCCCAGAGGGAGCTAAAGGAGTCAGGCTTTTGAGTTTCAAATAATAAATGTTTCATGTGCCATCAGAGTGAGCAACTCTTACCCTTCCTAACTTATTTTTCACACATCCGGAGTGTGGTGGGCAAAATTTTGGTTTTCAGTAAAGCATTCCTTGAGGTTTCATGCAGAAAAACTCCAAGCTGTTATGAAAGGACGGAAGAACAGAAAATTCCCCCAGGAACAGGGAACCAAACCTCAGACAACAAAATAAAGGAAAATATAACCTTGGCTTTTCTGATTAAAAAAAAAAGACTGAAGACCAGCCATGAAAGGTTTCTGCTAAGACCTGCTGTTTGGTGAAAATTCACAGGGTCTATGAAAGGGAAATAAAGATGGATGTTGGGAGGGGAGGGAGGAGAAATCAATGAGGAGAAAAGGGCAGAGCCAGCAAGAGGCAAAGTGTTCCTAGGAGCAAAGACAGTAGTCCAGGTAAGAGGACCACTCGGTGAGTTTTATGCAGGGGGCTGGAGAAGAAAAGAGGCGAACTTTTTTTTCTTTTTCAGAACCATGTTGATGCTCAACTGCTCAAATAAATTTGCATTCCCATCTCAACTGACTCATTTGGCTGGAACAATGAGCTCACATTCCAGAGTCTGGGCTGACCCTCATGCACCCCACTGCCGATAAAATATAAAGTGTGTAATTAGTGCTTTTTTGCACTAAGATAGACCATGCAATCTGCTGGGTTCTCTTTTGTCTAGCTTCTGACTGCAACGTCTAGTAATGCTGTGTTCTCATGTCGGCCATTTCCAGGGAGGAAGGATGAGACAGAAACATTTTTTACAATTTATCAAGATTTAAAGATCAGCCCTTCAATTAAATAAAAACAAAGTTATAAATAAGGGAAAGTTATAAATAAAGAGGGAGGCAAGCATGACCCTATAGTAATGAATTGAAATCAGTAGTTTTAGTATGAAAAATAAAAAGGTTGTTAAATAGATACATAGATACAGATATAAATATACTAGATGTGTGTGTATGCATGGATTGGTATACAGAATATATTTCCAAGCTCTGAACACTGAGAGGGCCTAGAAGCAAGGATTGCCCAGTAGCAATGAGCACATTTACCACCCAGATCTTGGTTTCTAAACACCATTCTCCAATAAAAGGAACCAGGGCTCCTTATAGAAGTGGTTGATTACAGACCTGAGGCAGGAAAAATATAAGATGGACCTCGAACCAGAAAATAGGGAATTGTGGTGCCAGATAATAGGGAATTGCTAAAAAAAAAAAAAAAAAAGAAAGAAAAAAAGTTGGGGCTTGTTGAATACATTTAGGAGTTAACCTTAAAGAGCTTTCGATGGCCAAAGCTGGAATAGTTTGAGCAACAAAATAATGACAGTTGGATTAAAAGCCATAGAATAAAATAAATACCCAT
Source organism: Myotis brandtii (assembly GCF_000412655.1). Classification (NCBI taxonomy): domain Eukaryota; kingdom Metazoa; phylum Chordata; class Mammalia; order Chiroptera; family Vespertilionidae; genus Myotis; species Myotis brandtii. The sequence continues at coordinate 885,947 of NW_005363938.1, read as the reverse complement.
GATTCCATATTAATTATAGACACCACACTAATCAAGTGATTGAGGTTAATGTCACTAGTAATAAGCCAGGTTGCTATGAACCCCTGATACAATTCAATGAGGAGGGCACTTCACCTCTATGGTGCCCTTCCCCAGACCCCTGTCACATCAGAAGAAAACATCAGACAAACCCAAACTGAGGGACATTCTACAAAATACCTGACCAGTATTTTTTTAAGTGCCACTGTCATGAAAGACAAGGGAAAACTGAGGAGTTGTCACATATTGGAGGAGAACAAGGAGATACGATAACTAAGTGGGAACTTGCAAAGAAAAGAATATTAGGGAAAAACACTGGTGAAATCTGAAGGAAGTCCATGGGTTAGTTAATGTTGTATCCATGTTAATTTCTTCGTCTTGCTATCATTATAGAAGATGCTAACATTGGGAGGTGCTGGGTGAAGAGTATATGGAAATACTTTGCTGAAAGTTTAAAATCATCCTATATAATAAAAGGGTAATATGCAAATTGACCCTAAAGGCAGAACGACCACTGGACCAGTCACTATGAGGCACACTGACCACCTCTTGGTCCCTCTCCCCAGCCAGCAGGCTCCGATCACCTGATGGCCACCTGCAGTGGGGGCAGGGCCAGCAAGCGGGCGGGAACAGCCGACCTCTCGGTCCCTTCCCCTACTGATCACCCTATGGTAAATGGGGAACCGGGAGTGGGTGGTGGCGGGGGGGAGGGCCAGCTGCAGGCAGCTGGGGAAGATGGCCTTAATCACAGAACAGGTCTAGGGACTGTACCACGCACGAATTTCGTGTGCCAAGCCTCTAGTTTTAAAATAAAAAGTCTTAAAAAATGAGGTGCTGAATTTTTCTGGTTATGGCTGATAGGGTTTTCCAGGAGCAACCTAGAAACCATCCATTCCAAAACCAGTAAAATTGTCAATCATTGTTACGCCAATACATTTAATTAAAAATAAAAATTGGTATAAGAAGTAAGGCTCTTAAGAGCTCTCCAGTTCTTGGGGAAGGAATATGAGGTGGAGTTTCACTCAACAACAAGTGCTTATGCTTATTAAGTTCTGCACTGGGCTCTGGGGATATAATGGCAAACATAAGGCATGGTCCCTGTCTTCAGAGAGCTTACTATCTAAGGGAGGAGAACAGACCAAATATAAAGCACAAAAGATAAATAAAATAAGTGCAAACTGTGACAAATGCCCTGAAGGAAATCAATGAGGAGGCCTGGAAAAGCATTTCTAAGGTGATGACACTGAGGTTGAGACCTAAAGAATGGGGAGCTGTGGCACAAATAATCATGAATATTAGGTTATATGTTGACTTAGATTAGAATCCTAAATCCACAGTGTACACGGCCACCACCTCATCTACTACCACCATATTCATGGGGTCCTCCCAATAATCCTACCAGGGAGAGATGAATGAACCCATCAGCAGCACCACCAATACAACCCTAAATGGTAATAATGAAATGGAGTGTAATCATGTGCTATGTTCTAAATGATTGTGTACCTCCTTCCTTAACCCCCCCTCCCCACCACCAAATTGATATGTTGGAACCTAGTATTGAATATGATGATATTTGGATGGGAGACCTTTGGGAGGTGACTGGATCATGAGGATGGAGCCCTTATGAATGGGATTAGTGCCCTTGTAAAAGAGACCTCAGAGCGCTCTCTCACCCCATTCTGTCATGGGTGGACACAGTGAATAGACAACCATCAAGAAACCAAGAAGTAGGCTATCACCAGATACCAAATCTGCCAGCGCCATGACCTTGGACTTCCCAACCTCTAGAAATGTGAGAAATCAATGTTTGTTTTTTAAGCTACCTACTCTATGGCATTTTTGTGATAACAGCCCAAGTGGACTGAGACACCAGGCCCGTATTTTAAGGTTGTGTGAGGGTGTGTGGCATTATTCATATCAGTGGAGAAATTAACCTCTATGCTGTTCTTTTCCCCTGGCAGAACCTGAGAGAGGAAGAAACCAGATTGGAGGGCACAGCACATCCATGAGAGAGGAGACATGCAATGCAACGCCCAGAGCAGAGTATGAAATGAGTTTAGAAGAAAAATGTTGTTCTGATAAGAAAAAAAGTAAGAAGAATATTTGGGGTGGGGAGAGTAAAAGAAGGGAGGAAGGGAAAGATACTCAGGGGATCTTGAAGGAAGATACTTAATGCTCACTTATAAGGTATTTGCATTGAAAACTCCTTCCGGACCCCCAGAAACTTGTAAAGTCTACCACATACTCAGATATGGTGTGTCTGTATTTATCTATATGTGTGTCTGTGTGTCTGTGTCTATGTGGGTCTGTGCATGTGAGTGCATGTCTATGTGTATGTCTGCCTGCGTATGCCTCTGTGTGTCTCTGTGCATGTATATCTGTCTGTACATGCATGTATGTGTCTATGAGTATCTGAGTATGTGTCTGTGTGTGTGTGTGCCTGTGCATGCATATGTGTGTCTGTGTGTATCTGAGTATAAGTCTGTGTGTGTCTGTACATGCATGTGTCTGTATGAGTCAAACACACAAAGACAAACACACCCAGAGAATAGACAGACACATATAAATTCACAGAGGCACATACAAACAAAGACACACCCAGCACAGACAGGCACAGCAATACACACAGTCTGAGACAGAACCATTTACAGACACATACTCAGACTCACAGACACTCACAGGCATACACAGACAGCGGCCTGAATGCCTGCAGAGTGAAGACAAATGCATTGCCACAAGAGCCAGAGGGAGACAGAGAAGTGGGCAGAGAAAGGAGGAAGTCAAGGCCCAGGTGACTGTGAGAATGTCAGGCTCCAGGAATTAGATGACATCTTTGCAAGGACATTGGAATTTCCCTAGGACTTGGAATGCGGGTGGGAGTGGCAATCAGGTTCCTATAATCTAGAGACTTCAAAGGGTAGGATGGCCCGCCCCCAAACTGGCACCTGGCTTTTGGTGTGTTATCTCCATTTTTGCAGCTGAGAAAGCTGAGTCTTAGGGCTAGGACTTTCATAGACTGAAGAGAAACACCCACGACTGAGCTTCTTGGGTGGACTGACCCTTGGCCGAAAACAATGAATCACAGAGGGAGAAAATCATCCGTCTTGCAACTTGCTCTCAGTCCTCCCGCTGAGAAAGTCTCCTGTTGGTGCTACTCTATATTTCCCTACGACTTGCTAATCTTTTTTGAAAGAAAGTATTTCTTTTTATTATCAATAAAGAGCATCCCAGCCTCAGGCACACTGACTGGAATATATTCATTCCCTCGTGGCTTTACATAAGTACAGCTCGACAGATACGTGATGTTACAGCAATAGAACATCCGGACAAAGTAATTCTAGAATCATTCGGGAGTCAATTTAGCTGTCTTGTCAGCATAAATGGGATGGCATGGAAGATGTTTTTCCACTTGATAGACATATTAATTTTTCTTATCTACTCTGGGAGCAAACTATGAAGCGTCGAACTCATTAGAAACTAATATTTGAAGCCCTCCTGAGCTTCCAAAAAATTCAAGGCTTTTGTGATTGTAGAGATACTACACTCAGGAAAGGTCTTTTATTTGCTTTCTTGCTGTTAATTTTTATTTTGCAAAAATCCAGACCTGCCAGAAAGTTGCAGGAACAGCACAATAAACTCTCATGCTCTTAACCTAGATTCTACCATGTCTGCTTTCTTTGTGTGTTGTATGCATGTGTTGTGTCCGTGTATGTGAATAAGTGTATGTGTATACACACACATATACACAATATATGCACATGCATATAAATACACAAATACACTTTTTAAAAAAGCATTTCAGAATAAGTTGACCAATATCATGATCTTTTATTCCTAAATATTTCATGAATCTCCCAAGAACAAGGATATTTCCTTACATAACTGTTATACGGTTGCTAAATTCAGAAAATTTCCTATTGATACCATGCCAGTATCTCATATGCACTATCTAATATTCCAAGTTTGCCAACTGTCCCACTGAAGTCACTGCAGGGATTTTCTGGTCCTGCCGTCACTCCAGAACTCCACTGCGATTATCTGCCATTTTGCTCTAGTCTGATTTAATCTGAAATAGTTCCTCAGTCTTTCTTCGTCTTTCATGTCATTGACCTAACTCCCTTTTTAATGAAGGGAAACTCAGCTTTGAAGGAGGAACAACATCCAGCTAGAATGTGATCAGCTTTTGTTTTCTGAGTGTTTATCTTTCCAATTATTTTTTATTTTTGTTGATTTCAGAGAGGAAGGGAGGGGGAGAGAGAGATAGAAATATCAAGGATGAGAGAGATCATTGATCTGTGATCAGCTTTTGTTTTCTGAGTGTTTATCTTTCCAATTATTTTTTATTTTTGTTGATTTCAGAGAGGAAGGGAGGGGGAGAGAGAGATAGAAATATCAAGGATGAGAGAGAATCATTGATCGGCTGCTTCCTGCATGCTCCCCAGTGGGGATCGAGCCCACAACCCAGGCATGTGCCCTGACCGGGAATCAAACCGTGACCTCCTGGTTCAGAGGTTGATACTCAACCACTGAGCCACGCCAGCTGGGCTCCAATTATTTTCTACTTAGGGCACTGGTTTCTTATTTATGGCAGTGATATATGGTTTTCCTAAACTTTTTTAAATTTAAAGAGTGAATTAATTTAAAGGGCAATATTAAGGGAATGCTAGAACAGGAATATAGATCTAGTCCAGGTCCTCTCAAACTCAATCCTAGTGGCATTTGGGGGCAGATAATTCAGTATTGCGCAGAGCTGTCCTGTGCCATGTAGGGTGTTTAGCAGCATCTCTGGTCCCCACCTACTAGATGCCAGAAGCATCCCCCACACTCCCTCTGGTTGTGATGACCAAAAATATCTCCAGACATTACCAAATGCTCCCCTGGGAGGAAAACTCACTTGGTTATGAGCCACTGATCTGGCCAAAAAACATGAGAGTGGAATGTGAGAGATCGAAGTTTGGAAGCCCTGGAGTAGAGCACTCGCCTTTGTCCAGTTCGGCTCTGGTGATGTTTACCAAGTCCTGCCACCCGTGCCTGGCCTGCGCTGGGTACTGGGGCACAGAAGCGAGGAGGACACAGTTCAGATCTTAAGGAGCTGCCATGAAACAAAAAAGGGTGGGGGGAGGTGGTCCAAGAGGCAGGAAAAAAGTAAACCAAGAAAAAGGAGCTTGGAAAAACTATACCATCACCTAGAATTAAGTCTCCTTAAGCCTTGTGACTCTCACAACCGTTCTTCTGCCCCAATAATTCCTTTCAAGACATGAATCAGATTATTTCACGCCCCTGATTAAAAGCCTCCAGTAGCTTTCCATCACACGTGGACTAAGATCCAAACTCCTTGGAGGACCTAAAAGACCCTGCACAGTCCAGCTCCCTTCCTCCTTAGCCGTTATTTTGTTTGCTCATTACTCTCATGCTCCATCCCCTCTGAACTTCTCTCTCTTCCAAGATCTCACCGTGCTTGTTTCTGAAGGAGAGACTCTTTGTTTTGTGATGTTCTCCCTGTGGAATACTCTGTCCCCAAATATTTGCAGGGCTGGCCCCTTGTGATTGGGTCTCTGTTCAAATGTCACCTCCCCTGGCCACCCTACATACATACAGGAGCCGTCTCTCCCATAGTCCTGTTTGATTTCTCCTTAGTGACCATCAGGCCAACGTGGCCATCTGCCCCAGATCTGGGGTCAATAAGAGATGCCGGTGCTGTCTCCTCCCCCTCGTCCACCTTCATGCTGAATCACAGGGGTGATGACTAGAGCTCTTCAGCCATTCTAGGGCCATGAGCGAAAGACCATGCAAATGTCGGCTTCTTGAGTCATAGAATCAGCACCAGCATCTCTTACCATCTGTTGTTCTCTGGAGTAAAATAAATCCCTAGGGCATACACCACTGCAATTGGGTTATCTGATACTTGCAGGCAAAAGTAGCCCTAATTAAAACATATTTGAAATGACTCCGTTCATTTAGCTGTGTGCATGTTGTCCACATCCTCCATTAGACTCCAAGTGCCCCGAGACAGGAATTCATATGTGTCTTATTCACTACAACATCTCCAGCCCCTGGGCAAGTGCCTGACTCATGATAACATTCAATCACTATTACTGGTAACCAACCTGTTCCCTGGTTCCCTCACGTATAAAATAGAGACAGTCACAGCACCTTGGAAGAGTGTAAGGATTAAATGAGTCAACGCATGTGTGTGGTGCTTAGAGCAGAGCCTGGCACACGGTCATTACTCAAAGCACTGCTATTATTTGTTGACTCACCGGCCTAATTAATGTAGGAAAGAAAGGACTCCTTCCGTGCGTGCATTGCAGCAGTGGCTTCTTCCCTCTCCGACCGAAGCTGTGTTTACTTGGTGCTGACAAGGCAGGCTATTGATTAAGAAACATGACCATGGCAGTTGGAAGAAATTCACACCATTTACGGTGAGCTGCTGGATTAGCACCTTTAGCGGGTGGAGAGGGAGACAGACGCTGGCACACAAAAGGGCGGAGTGCATAAAGCCTCGCATATTCCGAAGTGCAGGCCAAGAAATGCTGGAAATGAAATCTAATATGAGATTTTGCTGCTGTGCACCGTGGGAAGGACAGAACTGTGCATTGCAACTGGGGCTCAACCAAAGCCACTCGGAGGTCACTTGGAGGTTATAGGGACAGAGATTCTAAATTGGGGTCAGAAGTGGGGCTACAGCCCAATGGGGTCAAAGGGGTTCATTCATTCATTCCACCACAAAATATCTAGTAAGCATGTCCTGTGTGTCATGCAAAGAGGGCTCTGGCAGGGAAACAGTGAGTACTGCCTTGACTGGGTGATTCCAAGGGACCCGACAGTCTTTCTTCGCTTGCCGCCTTGCAACCAAGTAGATCCCAGCCCAAACTTCAGATCCCCTGTGACACAGTTCATGACCAAGACTGCTCCTACTAACTACCATCTTCCAGTACTTCCTCTGCACTAGGTACTATGTCCAGAACACATTACCAGCCACGACAGAAACCATTTGCTAGGAACCTACACAACTTTCATTTCCTTCTCCCTTACCAACAAAAATCCTCACTTTTATTCAGGTGGCACCAAAGAGCACTAATCCTCAAAGGAAACTGGCACCCAATTTTTATTATTAGCACCCAAGCACACATCCTAATGAACACAAGGGCATTAATTCATTTCTCTCTCTCAACTCAGTGAGGTAGGGGTTAATATCATCCCTATTTTACAGATGAGCAGACTGGGTTTCAGAGAGTTTAAATTATTTTCCAAAAGTCAGACAGCTTCTAGCTGGTGGAGGTTGAATGTGAACCCAAGTGCTTTGATTCCAGAACCTATACTCTTTCTACTCTTTTGGTCTATTCTCATGTGTACAAAAGTGCCGGAAGCTGAAGCACATGTACCATCTCTCATTTGGCCATGTGGCTCGCGAGCCGCAGTTTGCCGACCACTGGTCATGTGTACAGAAGCACATGTACCATCTCTCATTTGACTGTTGGGACAGGTCAGATTTTCAAATATCAGCCGACATACATTCCCTAATCGTCAGCTAGCTTCCTTCCTTGAACCTCTTTCCTCCCCACTCGTGGGCTAGTGGAGTTGAGAGTCTGGAAGAAGAGGGAGAGAAGCAGGGAAGCAGTCAGCTGTGTTGGGATGGCCATCTAGGCAGCTCCTAGAAGCCTGTTAGGGGGAAAGCCAAGGGCAGAGAAGCCTTTGTATCATTTCCCAAATGGGATTCCAGGAAGAGGCATTAAAATAAAATGAGTTCACAATATGGTTAGGCAGAGGGAGGGCTTCAATTTTGTATCCAGAAGGTTCCATGTGCCCTGGGGAGGGGATACAGAAAGTAGCTGACGGTGCCAGTGGGTGAGATTTTGCTGTCAGAAGGTGAAGTGACCCTGAGACAGAGAACTATAAGGTGACCTTAGATGACTAGGGAAAATGGGTGTGGTAGCCAGATTCCACAGGGAAGTTTGGCACCAGAAAGAGTTGAGGCAGGGCTGGTCAGCTGGAGGCACTTTGAGTGGACTGAGCTGACTGCCAACTGTCTAGGAGTCCACCAGATGCTGACCCAACAAGCACAACCTGCTGGGAGCAGGGAAATAGAAATAACAGAGGCCACCTCCCAGGACGATGAGGATAATAGGAGGATGGGGGCCATGAAGGAGTGTGACATAGGTCACATGCTAGACGTGGGACTTCAAAGCTGGCCCTCTCTTCCATTCAGTTGTCTGGCCATAGAAGCTGCCATCAATGGGGCCCAGAGCTGCTGGAACCTGGATGGTGGCTCAGTGATAGGAAAGAGACAAACAGGCTTTATTTTAATACTTGTACAGACCCTGGAATGCTTTCCTGGGTTAGATTAATCTTGTTACCAATTGGTGTTTATTGACATTTAGTAGATTGATTAAATGAGTGAATGAATGAATGGATGAATGATTAAGGCTTTTGCCAGGGACTATGGGAGTCATGAAAACTTTTAAGGTGATAGAGAATGGCACTGAAACCATATTACAGCAGAGAGGGAATAGTTCAGTATAGATTTCCTTCTTCAGTACAGAATTGAGGGGGTTCAAGAGAGAAGGCCAACCAGGACTGGAGCAGATAGGAAAGGCCTTACACTGGACATGGCCACCAACTAGTATCATGTGAAGTTCTGGCATGCTTTTGGCAAGAACACCTAAATAGCAGAGGGAGTCACTCTTCAGTTCAGTTCAGATGTCACCTCCTCCAGGAAGACATCCCTGATACCCCCAGGCTGGTTTAGGTGTCTACTCTGTGCTCCTCTTTATCACCATACTATGTATGCTAGTCTGTTCATTGTGGTTCTCTCACTTGAACATGAGTTCTTAGAGACACAGTTGTGTCTCATTTCATCTTCCCATGTCCCTAACAGAGGGTCTGACCCAAGGTGGACATTCAGGAAATAATAAGAACCATTTTTTGAGTGCTTCTCCAGTACCTAGGCCTGTACTCAGGGCTTTAGCTACTAATGTCCTTGACTTTCTCAATAACCTCAGCAGCCAGGGTGGCCCCCTTATAACATTGTACAAGTAAGAAAGAGGAGGCTCAAAAAAGCCAGGAGCTTTCTAGCTCCTCCTTATTTCTGCATCCTTCTCTGCCAGTGACTGGCCTAAATTCTTGAGGTTTGAAACAGTATGGAAGCCCAGGGTGATGGGGCAGTCAGGCTGGGTGGGTGGCTGGGTGGGTGGGTAGGAAGATGGAACAATAAAGAAAGAGCACATGGTAGCAATTGGTATCTGTACCACATGCCAGACACAATGAGTTCTCCTAGACCACCCGAGGAGAGATGGCTAGTAGCCTGTGTGTGTGTGTGTGTGTGTGTGTGTGTGTGTGTGTGTGTGTGTGAATCACGTGCTTTCCAAGTACTGTCTGCTAACTGATTTGGAACAAATGGGAACGAGGGAGTGTGTGTTGTTAGGTATATGGTGCTTCTGGCAGGAAGAATTGGAGGGGGACCAACCTCAGAATCCCAGGAACACATGTGGAGGTGTACAGAGGTGAGCTGCCATGGGCTGTGAACAGTGACATGAAAATGCCAGCTCCAAAAGCCGAAAGGAAGAAAACTCCACAACACTGTTTCACATCCAATTTTTAAAATCAAATAAAAGTGGGCTACAATTTGCTTTCTGAGGAAGCCCCAGACCGACTCCTGAAGTCCCCCAGGGGGCCTGTTCCTTTGTAGCCTTTCCTGGCCTCCACCGGTCTGCCCGTAAATCTGACCCTCTCCAGGGCCAGGAGGCCGCTGGAGCTTGGAGACTCACCGGAGCAAACAACTTCACAAAAACAATCTGTCCCATAAACAAAGTCAGTGGAAAGCGTCCAGCCCCACACAATAGAGCTAATCTTCTGGGCACATATTTCCCGTCCGGGGTATTAGCTTAGACACCGCTTCCTCCTAGGTGGAGGTAACGCCACTTGGCCTGCAGATCCAAGAAAAATAATGCTCTGTAGATTCCCCACTTGTCAGAGGCACAACAGGCAGGAATTCAGAAGCCAGGAGCCGCTCTCCTCCCTCCTTCCTTTTCTTAAAGAAGCACAGCAAGTTTAAAGGCAGGGTCACATGTTGGAGAGAACATGGGTGTATGGGCCACACAACTCTGGATTCTGATTTGGCTGCACCACCGACTAGCCCAGTGCTTTAGGGAAAGCAACTTAATCTCCCAGAATCGCAATTTTCCCCTTGTTCAAAGGGCAGTGTGTTAAGATGTCCAGCCTCATTTGTGCTCAGGGAGAGGAAAAATTAAAATGTTGAAAATAACATGTGTTGATGAGAATGTGGAGAAACTGAAACCCTTGGGCACTATTGGTCAGAGTATAAAATGATGCAGCTGCTATGGAGAACAGTATGTGGGTTCCTCAAAAAAAAATTACCATATGATCGAACTGGGTATATATACTTCTGGGTATATATACAAAAGAATTAAAATAAGAGATTCATACACCCATGTTCATAGCAGCATTACTCACAATAGCCAAGAAGTACAAGCAAATCAAGTATCGATTTTTGGATGAATGGATAAAAAAATGGGAATATCCACACAATGGAATATTATTCAGCCTCTAAAAAGAAGGAAATCCTGTCACATGCTACAACATGAGTGAGCCTTGAGGATCTTATGCAAAGTGAAATAAGACAGGCATAGAAAATACTGTATGTTTTACATATATGAGTTACTAAAGTAGAATGGTGTTTACTAGTAGAATGGTTTCTTCTAGGGGCTGGAGGGAGGGTGAATGGGGAGTTAATGTTCAACTACTATGGAGTTTCTGTTTTGCAAGATGAACAAGAGAGCTGTTGCACAATAGTGTGAATGTACTTACTATGAAACCATACACTTAAAAATGGTTAATATGGTAAGTTATGTTATGTGTTTTTACGATAATTAAAAACATAAAACATTGAGATACTATTTCTCTGCCCATCAGATTGGCAAAAGTGAAAGTGTCTGGCAACAACAAATGTTAGTAATATTGTGGAGAAAAGTAAATATTCCTATTCTGTAGGGGAATGTAAATCAGTGTAACTGTTGTAAAGAACAATTGGCCCCCACCTAGCAAAATATAAAATACACATATTCTAGAACCCTAGGACGTGTACTAGGATGTGTGAGTCATCACTGTTATAAATTAAAATATTGAAAACAATCTAAGTGGTTATAAATAGAGGAATGGATAAATAAAAATAGTATGTACTTAAAATTTAAAGGAATGAATCAGATCTATTTATATCAATACAGATTGATGTAAAAAACATTATTGAGTGAAAAAAAAGCAGGTTTTATATTTATACATAGCATATCACTCAAGCAAATTAAAAGAGTACAAAATACTAATACAGGGTGGGGCAAAAGTAGGTTTACAGTTCACATGGAAAATAATACAATAATGAATAAATAAGACGAGAATAAACTGTTTTGAGTACTCACAACTGTAAACCTACTTTTGCCCCACCCTGTTTATATGTTCTGTGCATACAAATATAGAATAGGTAACCAGAAAAATTAGTTAATCAGAAAGTAAAGCTCTTTCTTAATTTCTACTGTGTCCGTCTCTGAGATAGCCCCCAGTGATCCTTGCCTCCTGGTAGTCTTGCCCTTGTGTGGTCCCCTCCCACATGGAATAAGGCTGACCTGTGCTCTATTCATTCCACATAGGATGAAAAGGCTTTGCGGCTTCCTCCTTGCTCTCTTTTCTCCATTGCTCATTCTGGAGGGAGCCAGCTGCCATGTTCTGAGGACACTCAAGCAGCCACGTGACAAGGAACAGAGGGCTCCCTCCAACAGCCAGTCCCAACTTGATCCACCTTCCAGGTGTATCCACTGGTCCCAGCAAGACTGTAGGTGACTGCACCTCATGAGAAACCTTGAATTGGAATGACCACCCCTGAGTGGCTTCTGAATTCCTGACCTATAGAAACTGTGGTCTAATAAATGTGAATTGTGCTAAACCACTAAGTTTGAGTGTGTTTGTGATGTAGCAGTAGGTAAGTAAGACAGAGATGATTGCCTGCCTGAGGCTCCCTGTCTGAGGCCTGTTCTCCATTTGCTCTGGCAGGGGTCAGAACGGTTACCAGGGGCACATGAGTACTAAACCAAACATTTTCTTCTGAAAATAATTAGAAGACTAGATTGTTCTTTAAGGCTTATTTCTGCATTTGATATAAAGTCGATTCTACCAGCAGCAGTAGCTGTACTTTAGGAAGCACTGACGGGCTGTTATGGGCTGAACTATGCCCCCCGCCCCTCAATTCATATATTGAAATCCGAATCCCCACCTAGTACCTCAGAATATGACTCTAATCGGAGAAAGGACCTTTAAAGAGGTAATTAAGTTAAAATGAGGACATGGGGGTAAGCCCCAGTTTAAGCCTGGGGTCCTTATCAGAAGATTAGGACATAGACACACACAGCGATGGGGAGAAGACACAGGGAGAAGATGGCCGTCTATAGGCCAAGGAAAGTTCTCACCAGAACCTGACAATGCTGACACTTTGATCTTGAACTTCCAGCCTCCAGAATTGTGAGAAAAATCATTTCTGTTGATTAAGCCACCCGTCTGTGGTACTTTGTATTGGTAGCCTTAGCAAACTGACACGCAGTCCAATACACTTGCTTTATAAATGATGACCTTAGGTCCAAAGGGTGGACGTGACTTGACCAAGGTCACAGAGAGAATGTAAAGCAGAAAGCAATGAGAGCCCACATCTCCTAAATGGAACCTAGTGGTTCTTCCAATAAGAGAACAAGTGGAGGAGAATTCCCAGAAAATGCTTGTTCCTTGTTCCTTGTTCCTTGTTCACAATGGCAAGTGAGTGGCCTCTGTCTGCGGCCTCCATCACCTCTGCCTCACACACTGCAATTTCTCTCTCAGAACCAACCCCAGTTTGACTTTCCTTTTTTAGGTTCACCTCCCATTGCAAGAGCAGCCAGGTCAGGAAACTGTGCTATTCTCCAGGAAGCAATGACAACGAGCCTACAGAGCATCCACCACGGAGGTGGTGGCTAGAAGCCCATGAACTTTCAGAACTCAGGGACCTGGAAAGTATTATGCTAAGCGAAATAAGCCAGTCAGAGAAAGACGGGTAACACATGATCTCACTCTTATGTGGAATCTAATGAACAAAATAAACTGATGAACAAAATAGATCCAGAGACATAGAAGCATGAACAGACTGTCAAATCTCAGAGAAAAGTCAGGTGGGTGGGAGGGAAGAGGTCAACCAGAGAACTTGTATGCATATATGCATAACCCATGGACACAGACAATAGGGTGGTGAAGGCGTGGGGCAGAGGTGGGAGGGGAAGGGGGGCGTGGAGAGATCAATGGGGGAAAAGAGGGACATATGTAATACTTTCAACAATAAAGATTTTTTTAAAGTTTTTTTTTTAAACAGTTTAAAAAAAGTCTCACCTCTATGTAATGACAGACTCAATGGAAGACCCCTTCTCCACATGAAAATCTCCTGTCCCCATGCACAATTCCAACTGTCCTAGACATCTCCATCTGGGCATCCTCTGAACACCGAAATCTTGACAAGCTCAAAATGGAGTCAGTTTTCCTCCAACATCACCACCTACCATAGCCCTGATTTCATTTAACGTCATTGCCATAACAATGAAAGTGATCTACCATCCACTGAGAACTCGCAATATGCCAGGTAATTGACACAAATAGTCAATCATTCAAACTCAACCATGCAAAACAGGGATTATCACTGCCCTTCTATAGATGAGGACACCAGGCTTCCAACAATGATGTGGTTGCAGATCTTCTAAGTGGCTGAGTTGGGACACAAACCCATGCCTGCCGGACTCTGAGGCAAACTGGTGTCCTACCAGCCACATCTGGTCTGCAGATGGCTTTTGTTTGGCCTTGACAGTGGGTTTTTGTTGTTTTTTATCCTAATTAGTTACTCACATTAAAAAGTTAAGACATATCCCATAAAAAGCCAGTTTTCTGGAGTCTCCAGAAAGGAAAAAAAAAGAGAGAGAGAGAGGGAGAGAGATGATCTGGCTGTGTAACCGTGACAAGACCATTAACTTCTCTGAACTCAGTAAGGACAATAAAAAGGGGGCAGCTACTACTCAGCTCTAGAGAGTGTTGTCAGCAGGGCGGGGACGAGCCCAGAGTGTCATGATGGTAGAAATGGCTAATGTTTACTGTACACTCATCAGAACCAGGAGAGAGCACAGTGGAGCTGGGTTCTGACTCCAAACACCAGGCCTGTGCAGCCCCGGACTCTGACGGACTTAGGCAGTCCAGATACCAGTTCCCTGGGGATGGGCCTGTGTTCCCTGCTAGACTGTGAGGGCAGCTTTCAAGCTCCCTAATTTTTCTATCTCCCCAGGTGCTGTCCAATACCTGTTTGTTAAACCACATGGAATAAGAATCTAAAAAACAAAATAAACATATACACACGAAACAAAAACAAACTCATGGCTATAGAGAACAAATTGATGTTTGCCAAATGGGAAGGGGTTGGGAGGACGGGTGACAAGGGGGGAGGAATTAAGACATACAAATTGCCAGTTATAAAAACAGTCATGGGGATGTAAAGTACAGCATAGGGAATATAATCAGTAATATTGTAATAACCATGTCTAGTGCCAGGTGGGTACTAGACTTATTGGGGTGATCACTTCGTAAGTTATATAAATGTCTGATCACTATGTTGTGCCCCGGAAACTAATATAATTTTGTATGTCAACTGTAATTGGAAAACAAAAGAATTGGTAACTAAGGCAAAGTTAGTTTAAAGCCTGGTTGCTTACTAAGAGGATAAGCAACGAATCATGGCAACAATAAAATAGCACACACACACATCCTTTGACCCAGCAATTCCACTCCAAGGCATTTATCTAAAAGATAGAGTCACATGCATGCGGAAATCACACATGTACGAGGAAATTCACAGCAGCATAATAATAGCAAAAAATTGGATGCTGGTCAAATGCACTCAGACCCATCTGTCAACCAGACACTCTTCCGCGGGAGATTGTGACACGGGGAGTATAGCACAGACTAAGAGGCCAGATCTCAGTGTGGTCTCAGACAAGTCACCATGGAGACTCAGTTTTCCCATCAGGAAAATGGGAAAGTGGTAATACTTGCATCATCGAGTCACGGAGGAGTCACAGAGGGTAAACATTTAGAAAAGAGTCTGGCATACATCTTATTAAGCAGGATCTAAGCATATTGGTAGCACTAATAGTAATGATAGTAGTATTACTATTTCTCTATAGCCACGAAAAGGCAAGATGCCACTCTGAATTTTGCAGCACGTCTATATATACCGCCTATTTAATAAACACAATTTCAAGAGAGAAAGGCAGGGAGGGTGCTGTAGAGCAGATCAGTTAGAATAAAAGCAGAACTGGGGTCAGGAGATTCCTGCCTGGGGATCGGCCACATGCCGGCTGTGTCCCCCCACAGTCACACCACTCTCTCCTCTGCACGGACCTCCTGGCTTACGGGAAGGAGTATATCACACTCCAACACACTCTCCATAAAGCCAAGTCTGCTGTAGGGGCTGCTGGTTGTCTAGGTATAACCAAACATACTTTGGTGGCTTCGACTGCTCTCGAGTTTGGGGAGCACATCCTGAAGTACAGCCACCCCAGAGGTGAGGTCACCAAAGGGTAAAGGCCAGGGACCTCCTGACCATATTTCTGTCTCCATGGGGTGAAGGAAAACATACCCTTCCTGGAACCAGCGGCAGGACTGACCCAGCAGAGAAACTGTGGAGAGGATGGGGGCCGGGGGAGGCGGGCCTGGGGTGATGAGGTCCTCCTTCCCATTCACTGAAACAGACCTGTTCTAGGTTGAGTTGTGTGCCCCCAAAAGATGTTGAGGTCCTAACCCCCCAGTATCTGCGAATGTGACCTTATTTAGAAATAGGGTCCTTGCAGATGATCAAGGTAAGATGTGGTCACTATTGATCAGAGTGGGCCCTAATCAGTAAGACGGGTGTCCTTATAATACGGGGAAATTTGGACAGAGGCAAACACATCCAGAGGAAAAATCATGTGAAGACACAGCAATAGTGCCATCTACAAACCAAGCGATGCCTGAGGCTCCCGGAAGCTGGGAGAGAGGCATGGAGCAGATTCTCCCTCCCCGGCTCAGAAGGAATCAGACCTTGATCTTGGACTTCTAGCCGCTGAAATGGAGAGACAATATATTTTTGTTGTGTAAGTCATTCAGCTGGTGGTACTTTGTTACAGCTGCCCTAGGAAACGAGTGTAAGGCCAGGATGTCAAAAAGCAGCAGCCAGGCCCTGAGACTGGCAGGTCATGGCTGGAAGAAGGGCAAGGCAGCACCACCTGTCGGTGCCAAGACTGAGTTCACAGCCACAGAACAGGGAAGAGTGAGGTGCAACATCTTCCCTCTCACCCCCATCGTCTATCCCCTTCAAGTCGTGGTTTTCCCTTTGTAACCACCTCGTGCTCCCAGCATGATTTTTTATGTCTATTCTAAGAACACAAGGGCCTGCGGGGACCCAAGGTCCAGAACGTCCCAACTATGAGTCACTTTCCAATAACCTTCCTGATTTGTGCCTACCCACGTACTGCTGGCCCTGATTACTTAACATTTCCTATCCACTTAAAAAACAATCTTAAGGACTTCCTTTACATTTATCTTAAATATAATATTTATTTTATCATGGAGTTGATGTGCTAGTTATTTTTTTCTAGTACGTATTACACGTATAAACTATTAAAATGATAAATGTGGGTTCATGGACCCAAGTTTGGAGAACACTGACTTCAATTAATCCTAGCCTTCTTCCCTTTCCCCGCTAAATGACCAAAGAGGCCCAAGGCTCCATGGGCCTTGCTTAGTCCTGCAGAAACCAGGACACCCTGCCCCAAATGTCTCATCGCATCAGAGGCCTGTCCTCTGCTCCCTGTATTTTTGTTAACCTGCAGGTTGCTCATTGGGGGGCCACTAGCATTCGAAGCAGGATAATTCTTTGTGTCAGTCTGTCCTGTGCATTGCAGGATATTTCTTCTCCCTGGCCCCCTCCCATTGCATGCCAGCAGTGGGCCTCTGTTGTCATGACAACCAGAGCCTCCCACCTCCATTTCAACTTCATACCCTCACACTTACATTGTCTACTGTGCCCAACATCTTATTTCATTCTCTAAGCATGAGGTTCATATTATGATTCCATTTCACAGATGATAAAATGGAGGCATAGAGTGGCAGCCCCTGCAGCTTTACCTCCCACAGCAAATAAGTGATGGAACCAGGGTCTGAACCCGGTTATATCCGAATCTGTGGCAATGTGGGGAGAGGGAGAGTACTGGGCGGGGAGCCAGGAGACCAATTTTGGGGAGTTGTTTTGCTCCTGCCTGCCTGTGCAGGGACATCACTAGCCCCCTATGGACCTCAAAGTCCTCATCAGGAAAAAAGGGCTTTGGGCCAAATGTTTTCTCGGGTTTCTGCTGATTCCTAAGGCCTATATTTTCTGGGAGCCCCAGAGAGCTGGAGCCCCAGAGGGGAAGTCAGCCACAGACCCTGCGAAGGCTGCAGAAATCTGTCCTGCAGGACACAGAGTTCCTCTCATCACCACGTGCAGGGAGGCAGCCTGCTGGCTGGTCACCAGGCTCTCACTCCTGCGGCCCCCCCCCCATGCCCAGGCATCTACCCGACTGCACTCAGGGCATCCGAGGACATGGAGGATGTTATCTGGCCCAGAATGCTGGGCCCAGTTTCCGGGGAATGAGTCAGGTGAGGCTGCAGGTAACCCAGATAGACACTCTCTGCGAGGTCCCCATGAGAACTGCCGTGCCCAGGGGACAGCACGCAGTGGCAGTTGCCTCTGCTGGACATTGATTCCTCCTGACAGCCTCTGGGGTGGAGGAGGAGGAGGCGGTTCCAGCGGCTGCGAATACCTGCAGATCGGATGATGCCGTCTCTGCCTGTGATGTGCACAGTAACGATAAAGATGGCAGAGATCATCATTAATTACTATCCCTGCCATTGAGGAGCCCCCAGGTGTGGGGCACAGTGCTCTCTACTCAGTATTTTTTTTCTTTTTAAATACTTAATACTCACACAGCCCTCTTGGTCAGGATACAAAGGAGAAGTCAGTGGAGTGGGTCAGCGGGAGGAAGAAACCCAGATGCTGGGCCCAAGCCTCTCCATTGGTGCCCGATGCAACATCACAAAGAGGAAGGTGAAAGGCATCGCGTTCCCTGAGCACAAATAACCTGCCTAGCCCTGAGTCCTTGATCCGAATAATCTCAATATCCACACAAGAGTCTAGCAAGCTAAGGAGATGTTATTCCCAATTTACAGATGGGAACACTGAGGTGAAGGGACGTGTCCCAAGATCACACAATTAGGAAGCCGCAGTGGGGATTGAAACTCTGGCCTAACAGGCCCCAGGGGGAACAATAACATTTGAAGAGCTGCAGGCAGGTAGTTCGAAGCAGCTCAAAGGCCAAGTTTGTGGTAGGAGAAGGGGTTCTTTCTCTCCAGGGCCATCTGGCCAGATAGGAACCCTGGGAAGATTATGTCCCCTGCCAGACATGGGCCCGTGCTGGTGTCCTCTGCCCACTTGCTTGTTGCTCATCCCAGAATCCCCAGCTCTGTCACTCAGCCTCACATACCTTTTCTTGCATCTCCATGCTCGGGAAACTTGAGCTTCCTTGCACCTGCCCAGCCAGGATCCCAGGACACGGCCTGGGGGAGGGGAAGCAAGGAGCACGGAGACCTAAGTCTGGGCTCCTTTCTATCTTCAGAGTCAGATTAGGACAGGCATAGCACCAAAGTTATGCCTTTATTCCCAGTCCCTTGTTAAGTTCTGGCTATTTGCCACGCACTATGGTGAGCACTGGGGAAATAATAGTAAATAAGATAGAATTGCTCCATAAAGATATGCCACCCTTTTTTATGGCTGCATACTGTTCTATTGTCATACCCAGACTTTTATGAGTAAGCCCCTTTAAAGTTTTTTTCTACCTTTTTATTTTTAAATAATTTTAGATCTATGAAAAGTTGCAAAAAAATAGTACAGAGTCCTCAGGTACCTTCACCCAGCGTTCCCCAGTGCTAACATCTTACAGAACCATGGTACAATTTCAACACCTGGACACTACATACCTTAGTCAGATTTCAGCAGGTTTTCCATTTTTATTTTTTTACAGTACTCCAAAATTACAACATGTGTAGATCTGTGCAAGTGACATCATACTAGTAATCAGAATAAAGAATTATTCTATCACAAAGTCCCCCATGCTACCGTTCTAGTTAGATCCTACTCCACCCTAACTGCTGGCAGCCACTGATCCATTTCTCCATCTCTATAATCTGGTCATTTCAGATATTATAGAAATGAAGTCATAGTTATATAAATAAAAGCCTAAGTGACCGAACGACCGAATGACCCGTCAACTGGCTGCTATGACATGCAATGACCACCGGGGGCAGACGCTCAACACAGGAGCTGCCCCTTGGTGGTCAGTGCGCTGCCACAGCCAAA
>NW_005363938.1:847483-864153 GCF_000412655.1 Myotis brandtii | reverse complement strand
TTTGTTAACCTGCAGGTTGCTCATTGGGGGGCCACTAGCATTCGAAGCAGGATAATTCTTTGTGTCAGTCTGTCCTGTGCATTGCAGGATATTTCTTCTCCCTGGCCCCCTCCCATTGCATGCCAGCAGTGGGCCTCTGTTGTCATGACAACCAGAGCCTCCCACCTCCATTTCAACTTCATACCCTCACACTTACATTGTCTACTGTGCCCAACATCTTATATTATTCTCTAAGCATGAGGTTCATATTATGATTCCATTTCACAGATGATAAAATGGAGGCATAGAGTGGCAGCCCCTGCAGCACTTCCCACATGTCATGACAACCAGAGCCTCCCACCTCCATTTCAACTTCATACCCTCACACTTACATTGTCTACTGTGCCCAACATCTTATTTCATTCTCTAAGCATGAGGTTCATATTATGATTCCATTTCACAGATGATAAAATGGAGGCATAGAGTGGCAGCCCCTGCAGCTTTACCTCCCACAGCAAATAAGTGATGGAACCAGGGTCTGAACCCGATATCATCCGAATCTGTGGCAATGTGGGGAGAGGGAGAGTACTGGGCGGGGAGCCAGGAGACCAATTTTGGGGAGTTGTTTTGCTGCCTGCCTGTAGAAATCTGTCCTGCAGGACACAGAGTTCCTCTCATCACCACGTGCAGGGAGGCAGCCTGCTGGCTGGTCACCAGGCTCTCACTCCTGCGGCCCCCCCCCCATGCCCAGGCATCTACCCGACTGCACTCAGGGCATCCGAGGACATGGAGGATGTTATCTGGCCCAGAATGCTGGGCCCAGTTTCCGGGGAATGAGTCAGATGAGGCTGCAGGTAACCCAGATAGACACTCTCTGCGAGGTCCCCATGAGAACTGCCGTGCCCAGGGGACAGCACGCAGTGGCAGTTGCCTCTGCTGGACATTGATTCCTCCTGACAGCCTCAGGGGTGGAGGAGGAGGAGGCGGTTCCAGCAGCTGCGAATACCTGCAGATCGCATGATGCCGTCTCTGCCTGTGATGTGCACAGTGACGATAAAGATGGCAGAGATCATCATTAATTACTATCCCTGCCATTGAGGAGCCCCCAGGTGTGGGGCACAGTGCTCTCTACTCAGTAATTTTTTTCTTTTTAAATACTTAATGCTCACACAGCCCTCTTGGTCAGGATACAAAGGAGAAGTCAGTGGAGTGGGTCAGCGGGAGGAAGAAACCCAGATGCTGGGCCCAAGCCTCTCCATTGGTGCCCGATGCAACATCACAAAGAGGAAGGTGAAAGGCATCGCGTTCCCTGAGCACAAATAACCTGCCTAGCCCTGAGTCCTTGATCCGAATAATCTCAATATCCACACAAGAGTCTAGCAAGCTAAGGAGATGTTATTCCCAATTTACAGATGGGAACACTGAGGTGAAGGGACGTGTCCCAAGATCACACAATTAGGAAGCCGCAGTGGGGATTGAAACTCTGGCCTAACAGGCCCCAGGGGGAACAATAACATTTGAAGAGCTGCAGGCAGGTAGTTCGAAGCAGCTCCAAGGCCAAGTTTGTGGTAGGAGAAGGGGTTCTTTCTCTCCAGGGCCATCTGGCCAGATAGGAACCCTGGGAAGATTATGTCCCCTGCCAGACATGGGCCCGTGCTGGTGTCCTCTGCCCACTTGCTTGTTGCTCATCCCAGAATCCCCAGCTCTGTCACTCAGCCTCACATACCTTTTCTTGCATCTCCATGCTCGGGAAACTTGAGCTTCCTTGCACCTGCCCAGCCAGGATCCCAGGACACGGCCTGGGGGAGGGGAAGCAAGGAGCACGGAGACCTAAGTCTGGGCTCCTTTCTATCTTCAGAGTCAGATTAGGACAGGCATAGCACCAAAGTTATGCCTTTATTCCCAGTCCCTTGTTAAGTTCTGGCTATTTGCCACGCACTATGGTGAGCACTGGGGAAATAATAGTAAATAAGATAGAATTGCTCCATAAAGATATGCCACCCTTTTTTATGGCTGCATACTGTTCTATTGCCATCCCCAGACTTTTATGAGTAAGCCCCTTTAAAGTTTTTTTCTACCTTTTTATTTTTAAATAATTTTAGATCTATGAAAAGTTGCAAAAAAATAGTACAGAGTCCTCAGGTACCTTCACCCAGCGTTCCCCAGTGCTAACATCTTACAGAACCATGGTACAATTTCAACACCTGGACACTACATACCTTAGTCAGATTTCAGCAGGTTTTCCATTTTTATTTTTTTACAGTACTCCAAAATTACAACATGTGTAGATCTGTGCAAGTGACATCATACTAGTAATCAGAATAAAGAATTATTCTATCACAAAGTCCCCCATGCTACCGTTCTAGTTAGATCCTACTCCACCCTAACTGCTGGCAGCCACTGATCCATTTCTCCATCTCTATAATCTGGTCATTTCAGATATTATAGAAATGAAGTCATAGTTATATAAATAAAAGCCTAAGTGACCGAACGACCGAATGACCCGTCAACTGGCTGCTATGACATGCAATGACCACCGGGGGCAGACGCTCAACACAGGAGCTGCCCCTTGGTGGTCAGTGCGCTGCCACAGCCAAACTCCCGTGGTCCCTCCCCCTGGCCGGCCGGCCCCGATTGGCCCAGATCGGGACTGGGCAAGATGCCCTGATCGGCCCCTATTGCCGACCAGGCCGAGAAACCCCACCCATGCACGAATTCATGCACCGGGCCTCTAGTAGTATATAACTTTCAGTGATTGGCTTTAAAAAAAAAAATTCAGCATAATACCCTTGAGGTTCATCCAAGTTGTTGGGTGTATCCATACTTCATTCCTTTTTGTGGCTGAGTAGCAGTTGTTTTATACATTTGCCTGTTGAAGGACACTTGGGTTGTTTCCAATTTGGGGCTATTACAAATGATGCTGCTATGAAAAGTCATATATAGGTTTTTGTATGGACATAACCTTTTCGTTTCTCTAGTATAAATAAATGTGCAGGAGTGCAATTGTAAGATGGTGAGGGCATAATTAACTTTATAAGACATTACCAAATTCCTTTTCAGATTCACTGTACCATTTCACATTCCTACCAGCAATAGAGGAGAGGTCCAGTGCTCTACATCCTCACCAACACTTGGTATGCCGATATTTTTAACTTGAGCCTCTCTGATGAGTATATAGTTATATCCTATTTTTGCATTTCCCTAATGGCCGCATCTTTTCATGTGCTTACTTGTCATTTGTATTTCCTCTTCAGTGAGTTTTTAAAGTCCTTTATATATTCTGATCCTAAAATTTTGAAAATATTTTCTCACAGTCTGTGGCTGTCTTTTCATTCTCTTAACTGGTTCTTTCATAAACCTGAATTTTCTAATTTTGAGAAAGTCCAACTTCACAATATTTTCTCTTTTTTATGGATTGTGCTTTCGGTGGTGTGTATAGAACTGTTCACCTGATCCTAGGTCACGAAAAGTTTCTCCTGAGTTTTCTTGCAAGTTTCATAGATTTATGCTTTAGGTTTAGATCTATGATCCATTTTCAGTTCATTTTTGTACAAAGTGTGAGGCTTAGTTCGAGGATCATATTTTTGTTTATGAATGGCTGATTGTTTTTGCACCTTCGTCAAAAATCAATTGGGTGTACGTGTGTGGGTCTATTCCTGAGTTCTCTGTTCTGTTGCATTGATCTATGTGTCTATCCCACTGCTGATCCCACATAGTTTTGATTATTTTGACTATATAATAAGCTTTAACATCAGAGTAAGCCTCTTAACTTCCCACTTTTTCAATATTGTTTTAGCTATTTTAGGTCCTTTGCCTTCCCATGTACATTTTAGAATAGTACTGTCTATACCTGCAAAAACATGTTGGGGTTCTTATAGAAATGTGTTAAACCTATAAATCAATTTGGTGAAAACTGACATCCATATATTATATGGAGTCTTTCAATCTGTGAACACGGTATGCCTCTTCATTTATTTAGGTCTTTTAAAATTTCTTCTTTCTATATTTGGAAACCTTTTGCATATAACTTCTGTGCATGTTTTGTTGGGTTTATACGAAAGTATTTTCTTTTTTGGCACAACCGTAAATGATATCGTATTTTTAATTTTGTATCCAGTGGTTCCAGCAAGTACATAGAAACATGACTGATTTCTGTGCACTGGCCTTGCATCCTGCAACCTTGCCCTACTCAATTAGTAGTTCTAGGAGTTGTTTATGTTTGCTTTTAGGTTCTTTATCACTCTTCCAAGAATCTCCAGTTTTGTCACGTAGCGTCCAAGACCTCGATCTCCAGGCTTCAGGAAACCTGAGCCGTCCTGCACCTGCCCAGCTAGTAGCCTAGCACTCGAAGGGGGGTCCGGGGCGGGGGGTGGCAAGGAACAAGAACACCTGGGTCTGGGCTCCCTTTTCCTTCCTTCACGGTCAAACTAGACTCAGACATTGCACTGAGGTTATTCATTCATTCCCCGGTGCTTGGTGAGTTCTTATTATATGCAAGGTGCTGGTAAGCACTGGCCCTTAAAGATCTACTGCATCCTTTTGATAACTGTATACTGCTCTGACCTTGAAACTTTTGTAATCAAGCTCCTTTAAAGTTTTGAACTTTTTTAGAAAATATATTTTTACTAGAGGCCCGATGCACGAAATTCATGCAAGGGTAGACCTTCCTTCCCCCAGCTGCTGGCACCTGGGACCCAAGCTTCCCTCGCAGCCCTGGCTTCGCCCAGAAGGTTGTCCGGTCTAATTAGCATATTACGCTTTTATTATTATAGATTGATTTCAGAGAGGAAGGGAGAGGGGGAGAGAGAGATAGAAACATCAATGATGAGAGAGAATCATCGATCGGCTGCCTCCTGCACGCCCCACACTGGGGATCGAGCCCGCAACCCAGGCATGTGCCTGACCAGGACTTGAACCGTGATCTCCTGGTTCATAGGTCGGTGCTCAACCACTGAGCCACACTGGCTGAGCTAAAGTTTTGAACTTTAAACCACCCTCAGTTGTTGCATATTCCTTTTTTACACATTAAGACATGAGCTACTCTCGTGTGAATGACTATATTATGTACATTACAGAAAGGGAAAAGCTGTTTCGCATGGTGATTACTCTCATTTCCGTGGGAATGACTGCCTGGATTCAAACTCCAGGTTTACTGGGTAACCCTTGGGAAAGTTACTTCACTTCTCTGTGTCTCAAACAGGGATAATAATAGTACCCACCTCATAAAGTTGCTGTGAAAATTAAATGAATAAACAGGGCCTCACTCACAGCAAGTTTGTTCTTATTAAATCGTGTAAAGTACAAGGAGAAACATGAAATGTAATAATAGAGCTAAAAGGTCTGCATTTACTTTTGCACTGCCTCTCCGAGGTGCTGTGTTTTATTTAACTGTTCCTCTTTGGCTGAATGTTATGGTTGTCCCACTTTTTCTATTATGAAGGATAGAGCCATGAACATCCTTCTCTGTGGCTTCTTGGGCTTATGTGCCAACATGGCTCTAAAGTGTCTTCAGAGAAGTGAAACTGCTGAGTCAGGAGAAATGCCCATTTTTAATTTTAATAGCGACTGCCAGGCTGCCCTCCACGGTGGCCATATCAATTTCTCCCCCACCACAACACCTGATATCGTCAGACTTTGGGGAGGAGAGAAGGGACCAGGAGGAAACACGGTATTCAAAGGAGACATTACCTTTATCCTCAATGTTCCAGTTTGTTTACAAAATGTATTCTTGATGACTGGTGTAATTAAAAATCAATCAAAAGCAACTCCCCTCAACATAATAGCCCCGATGGGGCTAAAATCTAGTGTTTGTACTAGACACTGAGTGACCACACGGACAAAAATTCTGCTTGTGCCCTGGCTGGTTTGGCTCAGTGAATAGAGCATCGGCCTGTGGACTGAAGGGTCCCAGGTTTAATTCCGGTCAAGGGCACATGCCTGGGTTTCGGGCTCGATCCCCAGTGTGGGGAATGCAGGAGGCAGCCGAGTAATGATTCTCTCTCATCATTGATGTTTCTATCGCTCTCTCCCTCTCCCTTCCTCTCTGAAATCAATAGAAATATATTTAAAAATATGCTGCTTGCAAATGGTAAGAAGGGCGGTGAAGGACAGCGACAGGACGTGGTGATGTGGCTGTTGATGACAAGCTGGTTGATGGTGCTGATAGCTGCTGCCACGAGGTGCCAGGGACAGTTCCAAGCACTTTGCCGACGTAAAATCATTTACTCTTGGCACAGCCCCGTGGAGCAGATGCTACTCTCTCAGTTTACAAATGACAAAACTGAAACACAGAGCTTAAAAACTTGCCCAGGGTCATGCAGAAAAGAGAGGGACCGGGACCGAAGCACAGCAATCGGATGCCAGAGCCCAGGCTCTCAACCACCTCTGCCACCGCTGTCCCTGTCTGTGGCAGAATCACTAAAGGAGCCAGAGGGGGTGCCATACAACCTAAGAGCAATCAGAGTACCCAGTGATATAACAATAACAATAATGACTTATACCTTACGCTGCAGTGATGAAGTACTTTTGCACATGTAATTTTATTTAACCTGAAACTGTAAAATGGGAAAAAGACAGAGTTGGGAAGCCTTAGCTGTCATTCACCCTCTGTAGAGGGTGAATTGGAATTCAAGGGGTTAACAGGTTTGCCCATAGTTAGTGTCAGAGCAAGGGTGTAAATCCCATTGTTCTGCCTCCTTGCCCAGTGCAGTGGGTAGAATGGGCCTCTAACGATGTTCACACCATAATCCCAGAACCTGTGAGGATGCTATGTTACGTGACAAAAAAAGGACTTTGCAGATGTGATTAAGGTTACAGACCTTACAATAGGGAGATTATCCTGGTGAGTCCAATATAATCACATGATTTTAAAAAACCCTTCAAATCAGAGATCTTTCTCTGGCTGGAGAGATGCAGCAGATGAACTCATATTTGGAGCACTATTGCTGGAGGGAGCACATGGAAAGCACGAGAAGGAATAGCAGCAGCCTCTAGTTGCAAAGACCAGCCCCCAGATCTAAACAGGCACCTCAGTCCTACAACCACAAGGAACTGTTTCCAGCTAACAACTTAAATGAACTTGGAATCGAATTCATCCCCAGAGCCTCTAGAAAGAAATGTAGTCCCATTTGACATTTTGGTCTTAGTCTTGTGAGACTCTAGGCCAACCATGTCAAACTCGTGGCCCGCAGGTCATATGAGACCCACAATGAATGTATTTGTGGTCCTGTCAATATAATGGTATGTAAGAAACATTTTTAAAAATTTTTCATAACTAAATTTTTACAATATCCTGTTATACATAATTATTAATAACAAACTACAACATTCGCTAATGACTGATTACCATGATCGTATTGCATTCATTTCCCTTACGCGCCTTACGTGCAGGTGCACCATTTCTCTCCACTAATACTAGTGCTAGCAGCAAATATTTTAGCAGCTGATTGCCACGTCATTAGTCTTGTACTAACTTGTTTGGTGTGTGCAACAGGAAATATTTCACTTTCAGAGAACAAGAAAAATAGGTTTATTTGCGTTACGCTTATTAATTTGTGCAGTTATTCAGTGTCTGGTAAGTTAATGTTTAAGAGAAAATATTGATTTTTATTAAAATGTTCTATTATATTATGTTAACGATTACTCGTTTATTTTAGCCCTTTGTAATCAGCATGTCTTTATTGAAATAAACCTACGTTTCTCTGAAAACTGAAGCTTTTGTTTTTTGTGGCCCACATAAACTTAAACCTTGTTTATTTGGCTCGTGTTAGCCTTTGAGTTTGATATGCTTGCTCTAGGCAAAGGACTCACTGAGCCACACACTGTGCTTGAACTTCTGACCTGCGCAACTGTGACATAATAAACACATGTTTTAAGCCCATAAACTTGTGGTAATTCATTAAACTAGCAATAAAAAAACAATACACCAATGCTGGTGTCACCACACCACAGGCGATTTACAAGGCTTGAATACTCACTTGGCCTGAAAATATTCCTTCTACTGACTTGCCACAGTGGCTGATATTCCTGCTGTCAGGGGCACATCTAGAAATTAAGACATTTTTCCTCCAAGAGTCCAGTTGATAAGCACAGATGCTACCTGAGGTGAAGTAATATATTAGCAGCCTATCACTGATTATCATGCAACCAGTGGTGTTTCCTGCCGCAGAACATAGAAGAGGCATGTTCTGATGCAGAGTCCAGAACTTCCATATGGAAATGGACCCTGCAATGAAAGAGAAGATCTAGATAAAAGTCAGAAGAGGGAGGACCCTAAATACCCTGTAGGAACTAAGGGCTCATTGCCAAGAGGAGGGAGAATGGACCCTAATATAATTTTTAAAAATATGTTTTTATTGACTTCAGAGAGAGGGAGGGAGGGAGGGAAAGAGGGAGAGAGAGAGAGAGAGAGAGAGAGAGAGAGAGAGAAACATCCATGAGAGAGAAACATTCATCAGCTGCCTCCTGCGTGCCCCCTACTGAGGATTGAGCCCCCAAACCAGGCATGTTTGATTCCCTGACCTGGAATTAAATCATGGCCTCCTGGCTCATGGGTCGATGCTCAGCCACTGAGCCACACCAGCTAGACCCCAATATAATTTTATCTGGAGCTGTCATGGTCTTGCAGTGCCCTGCCTTACTGCCTTTGCACCTGCTGTTCCCTATGCAGAGAATGCCTTTCCCTCAGCTCTTCCTGGAGGTGGTTTCCACTCATTGTCCAGGCTGAGCTCATCAGAAAGGTCTTCCTTTACCATTACCATCTGGCTAAAGCAGCATCCTTCTCTCCTAGTCGCCCTGACCTTCTCCATGGCTCTATCACTCTCTGAAATGATCTTTTCTGCATGCTAAGGCACTTATTAAACTTCCTACCCCAACTAGGCTAACAGCTCCCAAGAATGCTGGACTTGCCTCATTACTGGTGTATCCCCAGTGCCCAATGTCTGATCTAAGGCACTTATTAAACTTCCTACCCCAACTAGGCTATCAGCTCCAAGAATGCTGGACGTGCCTCATTACTGGGGTATCCCCAGTGCCCAAACAATGGCTGAAACATCATAGGTATTCAGTAAATATTTTCTTAGTGAATGGAAGACTTAAGCACAAGGTAATGTTTGTTGCCAAACGCAATAAGAGACATAAAGAATGAGATTCTATAAGGGTGTAGAGGAGGAGGAAAGAGAATTAACTGAAAAGATCCAAGATGTTTTCCTGGGAGGAACATGTTTGATCTAGATAGGATTTGGTCAACAGGAGGGTGGACTAACTCAAGCAAAGACAAGTCAATGGGTCAGCACTGGGGCTGCCCAGGCAATGGAAGTCAATCCAGTTTGGCCAGAATAAAGCATGTATAGAGGAGGTGAATATACTGGGAAGCTCAGTAAACTTAAGCTTCAGGATTTACCTCTTGCATTGGCATTTCCTAAGCTCTAGCAAGTGGCTCACATTTCATATGTTCCTATAACGTTTGCAAGACTGTGGTAGTTTAAGCATGGTCAATTAAGACCAATGTCTCCTTCCACCTGACTTCCCTTCTACCTCACCCATCTCATTCCCTCTTGTGTCTGATGGCCCTGAAATTTCTGTGGGAATTTTTTAAAATCTAGCTAAGGGAAGCTGAGTTGGACATACTTCTAGTTTGGGTCGAGTGGGCTATTTTTCCGTAGTTCACAGCCACTTCCTCATCTAGTTAAGTACTCTCTAGCTATCCTCATGTAGGAAATAGTTTTCAGGAATTCTCTTCCTACCCACAGGCCCATGCGCCTGGCATTATGACATGAAGCTGTGTGGCAATATGAATGTACCCCCAAGTATGTGGGAGGGGAGAAACAAGGTTTGACATGTACAGAGCCAGAAGCTAGTCTGTGGAAAAGGATTCCAAACCTTTCAGCACATACCTGAAAGAAAGTTGACAGTGATTTTCCAAAATTGAACAATAGCTCTAAAAACTTATTTCCCACACACAGTTGTAAAGCCGAAAGAAAATTTTATCACTTAGCCACAATAGAAAGCCAAATCCAACCAACATGCTGTAGGAAAGATGGAATAATCGTTCTATTCTCATTATCAGATGTAGAGGCCAAGGAGAGGAAGAGGAGTGGCACAATGGCACCCGTGGTCATGGAAGTCAACTGTAGGGAAACAGCCGTGGAAGTTATAGAAATGGAACAGCTCACCCAAAGCAAGAGGATCTGGCAGTGAGCATAGGGGTCAGCGGACAGACCTTGAGGGTTATCCTCACTTGGTCAAAGAAAATGAACAAGCATTATTGAGCAACTACTAGTTGCCAGGCATTGTGTTAACAGCTGGATGTTTATTCTCTTGTTTGATTCCCAAACATCCCTACAAGGTTAGAATGTTGTACCCTTTCCAGAGACACAAAAACGAAGCTCGGAAGAGTTAGGATTTAACCGAGGCCTGTTCAGCTCTAAAACCCATGCCATTCCCACCACAGGAGGAGTGAGATAAAAAAAGAAGTACTTTGAGGCAGTGACAAGGAAGCTGGCAGAGGACACATGTGAGGAGGAGGCAAGCAATGGCCATGGTTACATGTGGTGCAGAGGCCGAGATGGAAAGCCCAAATGGCCACAGGGGCTGGGCAGTAAAGCAAATGGGTAAAGGTGTTTACAACACAAAAGTCATAGGCACAGTCTTTACTTACACAGATTAACTTACGCTTCCTTTTTGAAAATCTATGACCTCCTTGGTCTAGCTTTCATTTTCCTGGGTACAAGAACTATTTCTTGACTGTGGGGAATACAAGCCTGTGAGCACATGGGTCTCCTGGTTTCAGTGGTGGGGACTGTGGCAAACTACTCAGCTCCAGCCCATGACACCAGGCAGACAGCAGGCCCAGGATCGTCAGACTTGACTTTCCAAGAGAAACCAAAAATCCAGAATTTTCTGTGAACTCTTCCTTCCTAAATGTCGATGAATTTATGACGATCATTAGAATAGGGTGTAGCCAACAAGACGTAACTGTGAGTCAGCTATGGAACCATGTTTGCCCTAAAATTAATGAGGCCGGTGAGAATAGTAAACAATGAAACTAAAATAATAATGATGATGGTAATGAACATGTGAGTATGTAGTACCTGCCAAGTACTGTTCTAAATGCCTTGCCTGAATTAACTCACTTAAACGTCACCACAAGCCTATAAAGTTAGATATTATTGTCCCCTTTTTACGAATGGGGAAACTGAGGTTCAGAGTGGCTCATATTCATGTAGCCAGGAAGGGTGGAGACAGAATTCACAATATCTGACTCCAGAACTTGGGTTCTTCATCCCCAAAGCTGGTTAAGAAAAAAACGGAAAGGAAGTCTATAGTTTTCATAAAGTTCTCGAAGAAACCCCCAAAAGGTGAGGAATGACTGATTTAGGACCAAGAGCAACTCTGGGGCCGGAGAAGCCAGTCCCAGAGGCAGGGGCAGAAGCTGGATGGCCAGGGGTTAAAATGAGAGTCAGCTGCAGAGGGGGAGATGTGAGCCTTTTGGGAACATTGGCAGTGCAGGAAGAGAAAGAGGGGAGAGTAACTTGAAAATAAGGCAGGGGTGAGGGAAGATTATTAAGATAAGAGAGACCTGGGCATTTTGACCACCGAGGAAGGGGGCCAGGAGAGAGGGTGAGACTGAGGGATTTATGGTTCTCACAAAGCAAGGACACTTTTGGAAAAGGGCCATGCCTTAGCTGCCAAAACTGAGGCTCCCAAGAAGGCTCGTTGAGTCAAACTACAACACGACTTCACAAAGGGGGAGTTTTCCTCCTCTTTTCTGGCTCCTCCAGATGTAAAGCTGGAGAATGTTTCCCCCCCACCCACCCACCCCTTCCTGCTCTCCTGTGGGGTTCCTGCCAGCAGGCGGGCTCACGATGCAGAGCTGGTGTCAGTGCGCCCCGAGATCTGCTAGTGTAGGTCTCATACAAAGCCACCCAGCTCCTACTTCCCTCCAGGACTGGGGAACCGTAACTGCCTCTTTGCATCCTCCAAGAAAAACAGCCTCCCCATCCTCCTTGTATATGTCCATTCTTCTGGTATAATTTTCACTCAGATTAATTTGATCTCAACAATATATGAGAATCACTTCTAAGAGGCAAAAAATGTGTGATCATCTCTTGGGACAGAAATCTTCTGACGTATACTCCGACGTCAATCTAGTATGACTGCATCCACTCAATTCATTTTAATTTATCCAACAGCTATTTACAGAAGGCCTGCAATGCCAAGGGAAAGGGGCCAAAGGATATAATGGTGACCAAAACAGATGGGTTTCCCTGCTCGCCTGAGATTTAAAATCTAGGAGGAAAGACTGGATTTAAAATATAGAAACTATGATAAGTAGATGAATTTAAAAGAACAACATGTTGTGAGTGCATGCTATAGACTGAATGTGTCTCTGCAAAATTCGTATGTTGAAACCTAGCCCCCAAAGTGGGATCAGGAAGTAGAGCCTTGGGGAGGTGATTAGGTCATGAAGACGGAGCCCTGGTGAATAGTGCTCGTATAAAAGAGACTCCAGAGTGCTTCTTTGCCCCTTCCATTGTGTGAGGACACCGTGAAAAGACAGCTGTCTGAGAACCAAGAGGTGGAATCCCACCAGACACCGAATCTGATAGCACCTTGATCTTGGACTTCCCAACTTCCAGAGCTGTAAGAAATGTTTCTGCTGGAGAGCATTATGCTAAGTGAAACAAGCCAGTCAGAGAAAGATAAATATCACATGATCTCACTCATTTATGGAATATAATGAACAATATAAACTGATGAACAAAAACAGATCCAGAGACAGAGAAGCATCGATCAGACTGTCAAACCTCAGAGGGAAGGTAGGGGAGGGTGGGGGTAAGGGGGAGAGATCAACCAAAGGACTTGTATGCATGCATATAAGCCTAACCAATGGACACAGACACCAGGGGGGTGAGGGCATGACTGGGGTTTGGGCGGGCAATGGGAGGATAAGGACACATATGTAATACCTTAATCAATAAAGAAATTAAAATAAATAAATAAATAAATGAAATGTTTCTGTTGTTCAAGCCACCCAGTGTATGGCATTTTTGTTATAGCAGCCTGAACAGACTAAGACAGCCCATACCTAAGGATAGAAGTCAGAATCGGCTTTTCTGAGGATATTATTTTTGAGGTGAGACATGAAGAATAAATCAAAGTTAACTTTATTCAAAGGTGAAAAGGTGGGAGGGTGGTGATTTGGGAGCTAAAGAGTAATCCAGGCAGAGTGACACTGAATGGAGAAAGAATTCCCTCAGTTAGGGGGCAGGAGTAGACCAGTGAGGATCATGTGCTATCACAGCTGTAGACACAGGCCCTGTGAGGACACAGGAGAAGCACCGAACTATGAGTAGGGGTCACAGGGGTGGATGAGTTAGTGGCAGCGGTGACTTCTTGGCAGAATTAGGAAGTTCAACGTACAATGTCTTGTGCATCTGGCTGCACCTCTTACATATAATTCCTAGATTTGGAAAATTCTCCAATTTAAGTGTCTCTTCTCCTAAAGGTGGAAACCAGAAACTCACATTCCAGGACGTTCTTGCAGCTAAGATGTAAGTGTTGTTCCTGCCATGTGTCCTTCAAGCTCATTTATCGGCTCCTGCTGGAGATTCGGAGAGTTACCTACTACAACCTAACATTTCCCCTTTCTTTTCAGAGCAGCTAAAATGGATTCTGTTGTTTGCGACCAAGAGCTCTGACAAATACAGGAAGGATGATTAAGTCAGTGGAGGAAAATGGTAGGAAAAGAGGCAGGAAAGGAGACTGTGCACAGGGGTGAAAAATAGTATGACGTGGGAAGGAGAGCATAATAGTTTTCCCCACGTCTGAGGAGGAAGTAGCCTCAGCTGGGGCGTAAACAAGCCCCAGGGTTGCTTTTGTATTCCTGCCGCTTCTGGAAGCTTGCTGGGTGTCTGCTACTGCAAACAGAAGATGAGGGCTGCGGGGACATGTAATGAAGCTGTAGGAGGAGAAGGTGGGGTCCCGCGAATACAGTATCTTGTTCATGAAGTCAGGACACTACCCGTGTCTCCTCAGACCCTTTAATCATCTGACGCAGGAGTTTACGAAAGAACACACTCTTGGGAACCAGAAGCCCTGGGCTGGAGACCACGACCTGCTAATTGTGTAGCCTGGGTGTGAGGTCACTTCTATTCTCTGACTCTGTTTCCTGGTGTGAAGGGAGGGTTATTTGATACAGCACCTGCACAAACCTTTGTAAACTGTAAAGTGATAAATAAACGTAGTAGATGGTTTTCACCATCTGTGTGGTGCCAAAATAGATGTTAAAGAACAAATGAAAACTAAGATGAATAATTCCAGTGGGTCAATGGGTTCAGATGGGACCTGAGGCCACAGGTTGGAAGGAGTCCACATTGAGCAAGAAGCAGCGTTTGACAAAGTTGTTAAGAATACTGTAGTTAGTCATCACTCTGTTATAGTTGCAAGCGACACAAAATGGGTGCAAAAGACATCTCATATCATCAAAAAGCTCAGTGATTCAGACCCAATTGGATTTAATGACTCTAGTAATAAAATCATAATTCTGATTCTCTCCATCTCTTGTTCCATTCTTACTTCTGGCCATTTTCAGACAAATTCTCTCCTCCTGCTGCCAAGAGGGCGGTAGCAGCTTCAGCTCCATGTAAAACTAGGTTCTGATCTACTTGAAAAGAACCTGGTTGCATCGAAGTTTCCTGTAAAAGCCTTCTTTCATCTCATTGGCCCAAACTAAATGGCACATTCTACCTGAATCAATAGCTTATGACTGGGGGAATATGATGATCTAATTGGCTAATTCTGAGTCACATGACCACATCAGGAGCCAATCAACATCACCTCATTTACATGATCTGGGAAGGGGGTACAGTAGACTTATAAAAAGGAGTGGTTTAAAACAATTGAAAATACCCACCATATATAGTTACTGACAGGGGGTATTTACTATGTTTTGAGGAATCTGAGTGGGACCCATCTAAAAAAAAATCATACTTAAAAGCACTGCAAGTGGCTGTAAGCTCCACACCTTATTTCTGGCTGGGAAGAGCCTTACTTACTCCAGGAGCTTCTAGGAGGTATAGATCCTGAGGATGACATGAATCTAGCTCTCTGAATGGACCTTTTACATCTTACACTTTTCTAACTTTCCACAGAGCTCCCAAATCTGCTCCTTTCTTCTATCTGAATCCAACAACACTCCTATGAGTCAGAGAAGTTAAGAAACTTGTTTAAAATCACACAGTCAACCCGGATTTCCGCCTCCTGACCTATAACCATTCTCATCCTGGTTACTAATAATGTACGGGCAAGTTAGGGGAGGGGAGATGCAGTCATACAGCATTGAAACATGGAGGATTATGAAAGCGGAAGGTGGACCGGACAGATTCGATCTCGAGGACTAGTGTGGACAAAAAAGCGGACCATTCCCTGTTCTTACGACACAGGTAAGCACAGAGCCCTCTGGGAGATCCTGCTGATTTTGATGGCGACAGTGTTCTTCAAGGGAAGGCAGGACGAGCAAGTCTGTATCTTTAAGGATCACATAATCCCCATGTTAATTATTAACTTGCTGCATTATTAACTGACCAGCTGTGTGCGGCAGGAAAGCAGGGGTCAGAACCGCACAGCCACGATTCATTCCTGGTGGGACCTCCAGGTCAGTGGCTCTGAAACCTTCGGAGGGAACATTGAGAACCTGGTGAATGCTGGAGACCTTCCTTCCAGAAAAACACACCATTTGTCTGCAATGCCAGGATTCAGCTAAGATTGTAGGTATTTCATCCCCATGTCCTGAGAGGCTACCACACCAGGTCTAATGTTATCCTAGGTGCCCTACCTTTCCTGGTGTCTTTCGAATAATCTGCTGCTGCCATCACCCAAAAGGCAGCCTTGAGGAACCAGGGGTTAGGGGGTGGGATTTAGGGCAGACCGACATTTTTTTGGAGAGGAGAGGAAAATAAAGTTCTTTTCCCTGGATTGCCTTTCCCGAGGCACAGGCCAAACAGAACCGTAAGTGGGCGTCCCACGGGTGAATGTGTGTACACGCAGTCTCCATCCACGCTCGCACGCATTCATTCCCACACTTCAGTCATGCAGTTGCCGCCTTCAACGCTTTTGCTTCATTCCACCTGTATGGTTACCATTTTTTCTCTAAAACAGTACACTTGACCTTAAGTTTCTTTTCAACGGAAGCTTTCTATCACCACCAGAAATGAAGAGTCACAAATATTGTTTAAAAAATTAAATGCTCATAAACAAAACAATATTAGCCTTGGTAACTGTCCTTAGCTCTAAGCCCAGAGATGTTCTTTCTCTTAAAAATAATTGTGGCAGGGTGGGTGGAAAGGGGAATAGCAAGTGTAAAGAGAGATATTAGAGACACATAAACACCCAAAGTCTTGATGTCAGTAGAACAAAAATGATCACCAAGTCAATAACTTGCTCACAAAATGGTTCAAACTTACTTCATTCTCCACATGAATTGCAGAACACTGTGGTTTATTTAACAAATGTTTATTGAGCTCTCTATGAAGTGATCTTGACCTTAGAGAAATGGGGGTGCATGGCTGATTGACATGGGTCCTGCCCTCCTGAAGGGAATATTCTCAGGGTGGAGACAGACAGCTAAAGGGAAAATAAAACAATTTCAAGTTGGGCTGAGTACTACTAAAAACCCAAACCAACCAATGAAG
>NW_005363938.1:805688-847409 GCF_000412655.1 Myotis brandtii | reverse complement strand
GCGGGGCGGGGGGGACTGGGGGCTCGGAGGCTGGAGCCGAGATCAGAAGGCAGTTTGGTCCTGGCGTGAGTGAGGCCCGAGTTTCCAGTAGAAAACCCATGTTCAGGATCAGATTCTTAGCTAGTGGGAAAGTGGCTAGCAGCTGTAACTCGATATCCCAGGCATAATCTGAAGGACCTGCTCTTTGCCCCTGATTCAATCAGAAAGCAAAGCAGATGTTGTCTTAATAGTTTTCCAGTCCAATGGCCAAGAGAAAACAAAATATGTCATACATGTGGTTGTAGTTAAAGGCAAGACTACAACACATGTTCGACAAACGGTTGTTGCTGGAGCAGGGGAGTCCATTTGTAAACGCAGCTGAGTTAATCAAATTAATGAAGATGCCTGTTTTCAAGCTCAGCCAAAACAGTCACAAGTACACAATATTTCCAATGTCTTTCCCTCGTCTCTCTTTGTAGGGCCCCAACCTGCCATCCTGTTTTTAAATGTGGGCGACATGACAAGAGGGTTTCTATTTGCTGTTGCCCCTGATTCAATCAGAAAGCAAAGCAGATGTTGTCTTAATAGTTTTCCAGTCCAATGGCCAAGAGAAAACAAAATATGTCATACATGTGGTTGTAGTTAAAGGCAAGACTACAACACATGTTCGACAAACGGCTGTTGCTGGAGCAGGGGAGTCCATTTGTAAACGCAGCTGAGTTAATCAAATTAATGGCACATGAAGATGCCTGTTTTCAAGCTCAGCCAAAACAGTCACAAGTACACAATATTTCCAATGTCTTTCCCTCGTCTCTCTTTGTAGGGCCCCAACCTGCCATCCTGTTTTTAAATGTGGGCGACATGACAAGAGGGTTTCTATTTGCTGTGTCAGCTTGCTCACCACAGAGGCACAGGGTCAATGCCTTTCATAAGTTACCTCCTTTAAAATAGAAATCGGTACAACTGCTTTTGATCACAATAGATCAATATGCGGCCCCAAGGTGGAGATTGCACAATGCACCAAGGACACACTACGCTTACAGAATCTGATGCTCTGTGGCTCTGTGCCACACCCCCTCGTCCTTGCCTGGAGCCCAGGCTTCCGCCCCACCAGCCAGTACCCCTGTGTGTCCCTTAGCAGTGGTTCTCAACCTTCCTAATGCCACGACCCTTTAATACAGTTCCTCATGTTGTGGTGACCCCCAATTTCATTGTTACAAATTGAACATAATTAAAGCATAGTGATTAATCACAAAAACAATATGTAATTATATATGTGTTTTCCGATGGTCTTAGGCGACCCCTGTGAAAGGGTCATTTGACCCCCAAAGGGGTCGAGACCCACAGGATGAGAACCGCTGCCTTAGAGGTCTCTGGGTAGAAAGAAGTGAGAGGCTCTCAAAACCAATTCCTGAAATCTCAGGCTTAAAACCGGCCTCCTAATTGCAGGATTCTCAGGGGGCTGCGGGACAGGCATGTGACCAGGATGAAAGACTGTGGGGACTCTTGACTCATCTTTGTTGGGAGGCTGGAGAGAATGGGGGAGGATAATGGAGCATGCTCATTCCATTCGAAGGACCTCCCTCAGGTATAAGGAAAAAGCCAGATGATGACCATAGTAGGTTGACAAATCACAGACAGTTTGCTTTCCCATCCCCTGCAAGATTAAAGCGCAGGGTCATCCCACTTTAGGCTTCCTGAAGCAGCGGGCTCGGGTATGGGGCTTGCTAGCCCTGGGCTCAAAGTCCAGCTCTATCACTTACTCCATGTTGAAATGTGTGTGAGCTGCTTAACCTCCCCGAGCTTCAGTGTCCTCATCGAAGAAAAGGGCATGGCACTACCTGCTGATGCATATGAAACTGCCTCTCAGGGTAGCTCCGAGGCTGGGAGCGGATGCATATGAAAATGTCGAGGTCAGCGCCTGGCTTGTAGTTTATTTGCCTTCGGTAAAGATAGCTTCCCCACATGTGTCCTCGTCCCTCTCCTCTCTGGTTTCCGCTTATGTGCTGCCTCGACTCTAAGCAATCCCTCTGATGTCATCTAACCCAGATCTTTCAAATTCTTCCTTAGGCCATACATTTTTTTTCAGAGGCAACTCTGGGTGGCAGCCATCAATCCAAATTACAGCAGAGAAGTGTCCCATCCCTGTGAACAGCGATGCCCAAGTGTGTTCCATGTAACGGTTACTAATGCCTGTGAGCATCCCTTGGGAGAATTAAAGAACAAAATGGAATTCTGTGGTCACATCTATTTGGGAAATGCTTAGAGATGCACATAATATGCACTTAGCATATTAAAGGCTTAGAGCAATCCTGCAGCAAGTAAACCCATTTAGCTTTGTTTACTGGAACTTTCCCACTTTATCTGACCTAGTGGTGTCCTGTGAACCCTGGTCTGTTCTCTAAGTGCTTGCCTTTACATTCTCTCGGTTCATCTCCCCCGGAGTTTCCCTTTCACAGAGGCGGAAATGGGTCCAGAAATGTGAAATGACTAGTCCATGATGGTCCAGCTGGGCAGTGCCCGAACCAGCTGCTCTCTCTCCAAGTCCAAGGCTCTTTTCTCTGCATCTGAAATAAACATCTTAATATGCTCCTTTCTGGCTAAACAGCCATAGAATCTATAAATCATTGGATGGGCTCTGAGGATTATATTGCCTAATGATTTTATTTTCTTGGCAATGAGAATACCAGAGAGGAGAAGTAGTTTGCCCAGCGAATTAGGGGTGACAGAGCCAGAACTTGGATACAGCCTACTAACATCCAGGCCTGGCTGCTTTTACCTTATGCCCTGGGCTTATGGGTCTGGCCTAAGCCATCTTCTTTAATTCCATGCCCCTCTCTCTAAAACCACAACAATGCTGTCCAATAGACCTTTCCAAAATGATGATGGAAATGTCCTATACCTGGGCTGTCCATTCTAATAATCACTACCTACATGTGGCTATTGATGACTTGAAATGAGCCAAATACAAATGAGAAACTGGATTTTAATGCTTTTTAATTTTAATTAATTTACATTTAAATAACCCCATATGACTAGTGGCTACTATATTGGACAGGGCAACTCTAGAGACAAGAAATGATACTGAGTCTATAGACACAATTGATGCAATTATCGGAGTAGAAGATCCTTGCAATAACAATTAAGTCTATACTACGTGGACATTATTAGGGGCTACATTCAGTTGCATTTAATGACAGGACACAACCCGAGACACCCTTGCTCAAGCGATGTCATCCTGCCCATTCTTCTAATCCAGGCTCAAAGGCATCCTCTTTTGGGAGCCTTTGCTGATATACTGTCTCCTCACCAAGCAGAGTGAAGAAATTCTTCTATGGAGCTCGAATCTCCTGTAATTGCTCCCAGATGGGTGAAGAGGAGAGTTTTTGTTTTGCTGAAAGTCCTCTGGTGAGCAAGTGGATGAGAGAGGAGAAAGTTTGCCTGGGGAGAGAGACTTGTGGCAGGGACTTCTGGGAAATGGTGTGAGAGAAATAAAGAAGATGTAATTAAAGGAGATGGATTATTTGTGACTTAATCTTCTCCTCTATCTCCTCTACAAAATCTTCAGTAAAACTAGACAACACAAACTACAGTCACATGTGGATAAACCTCACAAACAATGTTGACAGAGAAATGCAAATCGCATGCTTCACAGTAAGAACATTCAACATTCTAGGAGTAGAAGGGAACTTGCTCAGCCAGTTAAAGGGCATCTATACAAACCCAGACTAATGTCATACTTACAGTCTAATTTATCTATTTTTGGTAAAGACAATGCTTTCTCCCCAAGATCAGGAACAAGGTAAGGATGGCCTCTCTTGCCACTTCTAGTCAATATTGTACTGAAACATTCTAGCCAGGGCAAGTATGTAAAAAACAAAACAAACAAACAAAAACAACCCCAAAACAACAACAACAAAACCAACAACAGTATCCAGATTGGAAAGGAAGAAGAAAACAATCTTGATTTGCAGATGACATATCTTCTGTATAGAAGATACTAAGGACTCTACCAGAAAACTATTAGAGTTACTAAATGAGTTCAGCAAGGTTGCAGGAAACTGCAAGATCAGTATATAAAAAGTAATTGTATTTCTTTTATATATTGACAATGAGTCAATCTAGAATGAACTTAAGAAAACAATTTCATTTACAATAGCATCAAAAAGAATAAATACTCAGAAATAAATTTAACAAAAGGAGCACAAGACTTTTGAACTAAAAATACTGTTAAAGGAATTAAAGATGATGTAAGTAAATGGAAAGATATCCCACACTCATAGATGGTAAGATTTAATGTTGTAAAGATGGCACTACTCTTCAAATTGACTTACAGATTTAATGCAATCCCTATCAAAATACCAGATAACTTCTTTGCAGAAATTGATCAGCTAATCCAAGAGACCCAGAAGAGTAAAAACAATCTTGAAAAAGAACAAAGTTGGAGGACTCATATGCTTCACAGTAAAAACATTCCTGATTTCAAATTTTAGTACAAAGCTATAGTAACCAAGACAGTGTAGAATTGGCATAAGAATAGACATATAGAACAGTAGAATAGATGTGAGAGACTAGAAATAAACCCTCACATTTATGGCCAATTGATTTTCAACAAGGGAGCCAAGGCAATTCAATTCAACATATGGTGGTGGGACAGCTGGATAGCCACATGAAAAAGAATGAAGTTGAAACCTTGACTCATACCATAAACAAAAATTAATTCAAAATGAATCAAAGAGCTAAGTATAAGAGCTAAACTATAAAACTCTTAGAAGAAAACATAGGAGTAAATTTTCATGACTGTGGATTAGGCAGTGGAGTCTCAGATATAACACTCAAAGCACAAGCAACAACAACAAAAAATAAATTGGACTCTGTTAAAATGAAAAGCTTTTGTGCTTCAAAGACAACATCAAGAAAGTAAAGATAATCCACAAAATGGGAGAAAAAATTTCAAATCATAT
This sequence comes from Myotis brandtii, assembly GCF_000412655.1. Classification (NCBI taxonomy): domain Eukaryota; kingdom Metazoa; phylum Chordata; class Mammalia; order Chiroptera; family Vespertilionidae; genus Myotis; species Myotis brandtii. The sequence goes on along the minus strand of NW_005363938.1, from coordinate 842,466 downwards.
ATTTGATAAGATACTTCTATTTAGAATATATAATAATTATTACAACTCAATAATTAAGACAAATAGCCAAATTTTAAAAATAGGAAAAGAATCTGATAGGCATTTCTTTAAAGAAGATAAATAGCTGATAAGCACATGAAAAGATGTTCATTTTCACTAGCTACCAGGGAAATGCAAATCAAAACCACAATGAGACACCATTTCATACCCACTAGGTTGGCTATAATAAAAAAGACAGACAATAATAAGAGTTGGCAAAGGTATAGGGAAATTGGAACCCTCATACATTGCTGGTGGGAATGTAAAGTGGTGTGGCTGCTTTTGAAAACAGTTTGGCAGTTTCTCAAAAAGTTAGGTGTAGAGTTATCTTATGACTCAGCAATTCCGCTCCTAGGTGTATAGAAGAGAAATGAAAGCATGGCCATACATTGGTTCATTGCAGCATTATTCATAAGAACCCCAAAGTGGAAACCACCCCAATATCCATTAACTGATGGATAAATAAATAAAATGTGGTCTATTCATACAATAAAATATTAGTTGTCAATAAGGAAGCACTGATACAGGCTACCACATGGATGAATCATGAAAACATTATGTTAAGGAAAAGACGTCAGACGCAAAGGCTAGTAAATTCATTTATAAATGGAATTCCATATGTGGAATGTCTAGAATAGACAAATCTATAGAGATAGAAAGAAGATTAGTGGTTGCTAAGGTCTGGGGGGATGAGGAGATTGGAGGTGATGCCATTTTATTACCCTAATGTTCTTTTGGGGGTAATAAAAGTATTCTAACATTGACCATGGTAATGGATGTATAACTCTGTGAATATACTAAAAACCATTGAATTGTATATATTAAGTCAGTGCATTGTGTAGTAGCAATAAAACTTTACAAAAAGCAAGTTGCATATAGATACATACGACACAATACCATTTATACAAAGATACTGACGCATATAAACAACACTTTTATTTTAGAACTCATACAAATGCAGCAAAAATACAGGCTGGGGCAAAAGTAGGTTTACAGTTGTTCGGATGGAAAATAATGCAACAATTAATAAAAAACAATACAAGAATAAACTCTGTTTCATGAACTTACAACTGTAAACCTACTTTTGCCTCACACTGTATAAAGACACACAGGTGAAAGAGAAACAAACACACAAATCAAGATGGTAGTTATAAACCAGGGAGGGGGTGGTTAGTGAATGAGGGAACCACAGGGCACTTAAACTATATTTTCAACATTTATTTCTTAAGCTGGGTGATAGAACGTGGGTGTTCTGAATATTATTGCACATACCCTTTTTGTTTGCTTGGGATGCTTTGTGAAAAATTTTCATAGACATTCCCTAATGTTTTGGAGGTGGAACGTGTGTGTTTGATGCCGTGAGAAGGGAGGCTGGCCTCAGGGACCCCTGGACTGGTTGAGCACAAGGACCCCTGGGCTGGGTGAACATCAGGCTGGACCGAGGAAATGCCAGTTCCTGCAGGTTCCTCACACTCAGCAGACGGTTCCTAAATTGAATCAAGCAGGGCACCATCTCTGGAGCATCATTTCCTCTGGTTGGAGTTCTGTAGCAAAGAGCTTAAGCTCTGCATCCAGTCGGCCCGGGTTTGAATCCCCACTCCGCCCTCATTAGCAGCATGACCTAGGGCAAGTTACTCAACCTCCCTGAGCTGTACTTTCCCTTCTGCCAAATGGGAATCAGACCTCCTATTCCTCAAAATTGGTGCGCAGTCAATGCAAAAGCCCTCACAGTGTGCCTGGCCTCCTTGCCTGGCATTCCTGCCTGAGTCCCACTCACCTCCCTGTCCTATCTTGTGGGGAGGTCCAGGTTATGCTGGCTCCCTCATTCTAGGGCATGCGATTGCCATCAATGAAGACTTTAAAGTCACTCAATAGAAGTGACTTTAAGCGCCCTAACCTCCTTCCTCTCTTCCTCACTCCTTTGAAAAAGCCTGTGAAAAGAGCTCCCTTCCCTACTCTTAAGAACCAAGAAATGTATAAATACATTGGCCCTGCCCTTCGCTGCTGGTCACTCCCAGCTGTTGTTCATCAATTCTTGGAGGCTCTCAAAGCAGGGCCAGCTCTCAGGGGCTGCAGGAAGGGACCATAGTGTGCGTATTATCTGCAGTCTTTCCCCGTACATCTGGGTGGGCTTTCTCACCCTTCTTAGAGACCAAAAGTTTGGATGCCGGCCAAGGCCCTTGCAGGTAAAATCCAGGTGCATCTTAGCACACCCGCTGATGGCAGCCGAGCACCTGGTGAAGAGCTGGGCCTGTGCTGGTAGCTGACCCGGGTTAGAGGTAGGAGTTCCCACGGAGGTAATTCCAATCACTGAACAGAACCTGGGAAGTGCTTTCTTGAAGCTTTGGGCTCGAAGCTTCCTCTTGCAAAGGCCAGTTCCTGCACAGAGCTCTGGCCGCTGGCCATTTCTTGGCTCCCTCTGGGACTTGGCTGGTTTGATTTGGGAGGGCTGCCGTCTCTGGTTTGGGCTGACGGGGAAGGGGAGCAGGGGGCCAGGACCCTGTGGGGCCCAGTGGGCTGTGCCCCGGCCAGTACCGACAGCCTGGCCACAGTGCCCCTCAATGGCACCGGGCAGGTCAGACCACAGGCCCCGTTCATTCCACTTGCAACTGACCTGCAGTTACCCCACTGCGATTCCCTCTGGTGACAACTTAGCCTGGAAAGTGATGCATTGCTTTTAGCTTCTTCTGTGGTCCTTTGGGAATAGCTTGTGGCCACATCTGTCCAGTGACTGACCCTACTGATCTGTGGTCTCCCTGGCCCAGTGTGGGCGAGGACAGAATGGGATGGGGGCTTTGGGAATGAAGGGAAAAGTCAGTCCCTTCTCTCCACTCCCAGTGATTTCTCCGGCATCCAGCTGGGCCATGCTCCCACCCACCCAACCCATCCAAATGAGGGTTCTCCACAAATCAGGGCCCAGGCTGCCACCAGGCCCTCTGGCTGCTCTGAGGGGCCCTTCCGAGGTACAGCTTGCTGCCCACAGCCACCGCCCTCCTCCCATCCATTCTCCTCTCGGCTGCCAAAGCCATCCATCTAAACCTCAAATGGGATTGTGTCACAGGCCTGCCTTAAAAACCCTGCTTGGCTTCCCTCCATGGACTGGAGGCCCACAGATGGGTTTTTTCCTTGGCCTGTAATTTTTTTCCTCCAATTTGGGAGTTTTGCATGAAAAACTGGAGACACCAAGCCCTTATTCCTGCATCACTGTGGTTGGCTGGAGCTGAGCACTGCACCCCCTCCCTCGGCAGGCGCTCCTTAGGGAACAGTCTCCATCAGTCCTGTTGCCTCACAGCCAGCCTCCTTCCTCATCACGTCACCTGCCTGGTACCTGTGGGCATTTGAGTTTCCCCTCTAGTCTCCAGGCGCAGGCTTTTAGCATGGCTTGGATGACTAGATGTCCTTCCCTCTGTCTGCTTTCCTGCTCACCCCACTCCCGCCCAGCACACTGGCCACACTAACCTCTCTCTGGTCACCAGACAAGCCAGTACCAGCGTAGGTCCCCATCTGTGCAGTTCCCACTCTCTGCATTTCTGTGCTCTCATTCAGCAGATCTATATTGAGCACCTACTATGCACAGGGGTTCTGGGCCAGGTACTACAGACAGGATAAGAAGGTCCAGTGTATTAGTCTGGGTTTTCCAGAGAAACACCAATGGGATAGGTAGATAGCGACTGTTATAAGGAATTGGCTCATGGGATTATGGAGGCTGGAAATCCGAGATCTATAGTCAGCAAGCTGGACACTCTGAAGAGTGATGGAATAAGTTCAAGTCAGAGTCCAAACGCAGGAGAAGACCAGTGTCTCAGCTCCGAGACAATCAGGCAGAGAGAAGGACTTCTTTCTTACTCTGCCCTTTGGCTGTATTCAGCCCTTGAATGGATGGAGTGAGACCCGCCCACACTGGGGAGGGTGATCTACTTCACTCAGTCCACAGATTCAAATGTTGACCTCATTCAGAAACACCCTCCAGACACGCCAGATAACCAAGCACCCAGGGACCCTGTGAGGTTGACACATAAAATTCAGCCTTTGCTCTCCTGGAGCCTAGAGCTTAGGAAGGTATTCAGAAAGGCCGGAAAATCATCCCAAAGCTAAACAGTAAGCACAGGAGGAGTTCTTATATTTCAAGCTTCACCTTGAACCATACCTCCTCCAAATCTTTTCTGATGTTCCCACACAACCAGCAACTCTCTCAGTGTTCCCAGAGCATATATATATATATATCTTGAAGAGATCCTCTCTCTCTCTCTCTCTCTCTCTCTCTCACACACACACACACACACACACACACACACACACACACACATTCAAAGTCTATAAAAAGGTACAGAGATAATACAGCAAAGTGTCCCCATTACCCATCCTTAAAAGATATAGCCTCACAGATACAGCACAGGCCGGGGTGGCCAAGCCATCCCCATCTGCCCAGGATGGTCTTGATTTTAGCCTGCATCCTGGACCCCTTCATCCTGGGCAAACCAGGGGGGTTGGTTATCACGGTACAGCCCTCCTCTATCCCCACCTCCATGTATACCCTTCCTCAAAATCACACCCCCGACTGCCATCAGAGAAAGACATGGATTTAAAGTTGTGTTGTCTTTCTTCATACTTTGATTCATCCCTAAATGATATTAGAGTACCGGTTTGCACACAGTTGGGTCCAGATGACCCACAGGATGGATGACCTTTCCTGATGGGCAGTGATGTTGTGCATATGGAAAGCAGTGGATGAAACTTCCTGCACATTTCAAGGAAAACTAGAAGCTCAATAAACTGCACAGCACAGAAACTGGACAGGGAGACGTAAGGGAGCAGGGGGACGAGGGAGAGCGCTTCCCAGGAGGCAGTCAGAAGAGCCCGGAAAGAGGACCCAGACTGGAGAAGGCCTTTGGGAGGAGAGAAATGTGCAAGGGGTGTTTGGTTGCTGCAAACTTCCTTTTTGGATGCTCCTGTGACACACTCAGGAGCATCTATAGCCCTCACTCTTGTGTGGGGGCCAAAGGATGCTCTCAGGGGGCCCAGGAGGAGGTGTCTCAGAGCCTCTGCTCACCAGGCTGCACACGGGGCAGCTGACACTCATTGTGCTTCCCGTGGTGTCCCCATGTGCTCCCTGAGGGCTCCTGACATGTGGGAGGGGGTCAGTATTATTTGTGAGAAAGGAAGAAAGAAAGAAAGAAAGGAAGAAAGAAAGAAAGAAAGGAAGAAAGAAAGAAAGAAAGGAAGAAAGAAAGAAAGAAAGGAAGAAAGAAAGAAAGAAAGGAAGAAAGAAAGAAAGAAAGGAAGAAAGAAAGAAAGAAAGGAAGAAAGAAAGAAAGAAAGGAAGAAAGAAAGAAAGAAAGGAAGAAAGAAAGAAAGAAAGGAAGAAAGAAAGAAAGAAAGAAAGAAAGAAAGAAAGAAAGAAAGAAAGAAAGAAAGAAAAGAAAGAAAGAAAAGAGAAAGGGAGGAAGGGAGAGAGAGAAGGAGAAAGGGGGAGAGAGAGGGAGGGAGGGAGGAAGGAAGGAGGGGGGCCCTCAGTCCTGTTGGGGATCCAGAATGGCCCACTGTGGTCTTTCCTGCTGACCTGACGGCCTGACCAGTAGAGCAGGATGGGAGGCACCTCCATGGCCGCCAGCCCTGGCACTGCTGTGGCCCTCGAGCTGCTCCAGGCCCAGGGACTGTTCTCTGATTTCCACACCGACAGGCAGGGAAGAGCCCATGAGCAAGCGCTGTGGGGGTGGAGGGTGGAGAGAGAGAGACAGCGGAGCAGAGGGAAGTGGAGAGGGGCAGAGGCATGCTGCTTAGCAACCATGGAGACGATTTAGAGAAGTGACAGGACCATTTCTCCCAGTGCCTCAAAGGGAAGGTTTTTAAGGAACTCCCACGCCTACACGGGCTGATCCTGTTGTGGCGGCTCTGAGTGTCTGCTGGGACTCGCAGGGCTCCTCTGGAAGTCAGGCCCGTGCCCTGGAAGGCTGGCCGGCCTCGGGGGCTGTGGGAAAAGCTGCAGGAACATGGTCCTCAAGCACTCGAAGGGGACAAGCCTCAAAGAAAAGATGTGGGCACACAGCCTCCCCCTTCTCTCAGCTTTTCCCTGGCTCCCAGTCCCTTCGCCTGCCCCACCTCGCAGGCCAACATCTGGGCTTTCCTTTCCTTTCTCCCAGGACCCTATTGGCAGCCCAGTCCCGCTCCCTCCCCTGCACTGAGATTGCTTTTCTTTCTTAATTTGATTTTCTCTGGCTCAGAATCGAGATCAAAAGAAGAAATTCTTTCCAGCCTTTTAGGAATAATTCCCAGAATCTCCCACTGGAAATGCATACATAATTGCCATCATTATTTTAAAAACTCTTTCTTGCTCTCTTATCCACTTCTTTTCCATTTCTGCTGCAGGCCCCAGGAGGAGGGGAGGGAGGCGGGGGAAGCTCCAAGAATGTCTCTGTGGTTGCAGATTGACTAGTAGTAACCATATTCTCCCAGGCAAAGTGTGACACCCACAGTGCTCCCCCTGCTCCCCCCCCCCCAACCCCCCCCCCCCCCCCCCACACACACACACACACACACACACACACACACACACGAGAATTTTAGATGTGCAGGCAACGAACAGGAATAGCATCTCGCTAGCGTTAAATGCCACGGAACCGCCTGGTGGGAAGTTATTCCCTTTCTAATTAGTTTTGTCTTCATTTCTTTGAGTCTCAAGTTGGGGCCGGCTTGTGGTTAGCACCTCCCTGACACTTGCTCACCTCCCTTTTCACCGCAGCCAGGCAGCAGTCCTCGGGCCCTGAGCCTGCAAGAGCCATCAGCAGCCATGGAATGATGGCGCTGTTTTCACTGGGCTTGTTTTCAGAGGGGCTTTTCATGTACCGCTGGCTCCTTTTTCGAGGGAAGACAAATAATTAGTACATAATTAGTAATTAGTAATCGAGGTGGAGCAGGGAGCTGGTGCCTGGACAAGCCCCCAGTTTGCCAGCCTCGAGTCCAGGGTGCTGGCTCGCCACCCGGCGGGCTGCGGGTCAAGCCCAGGGAAGGATCCTGTTTGAGGTCAGTGGGTCCAGCTGCTCAGCAGTCAGCTCTGAGCCAGCCTTGGGAGTTTTTATTTTTGTCGGAGCCACTCAGCCAGGCTTTGCAGCCCGGTTGTAGCTCCTTCTGTCCTCGGGGATTACAGAAGCCAACTCATCCATGTCCTGTGTGGGACACAAGGCCACGGAGGGTGGGCGGCTGCCAAAGATGCCTTTTCTGTGTCAGCCATGCCTGCCTTCCCTCTGGACAACCATTGCTCTTGCCTCTCAGATCTGGGGTTTGGGTGGAGCAGACCCAGCCCTGGCTCCAGGGGCGGCACGCCATCCAGGCCCGACTCCCTCTGGGCTTCCCATGCCTCTGGCCACAAGGACGATGGGCTCAGGGATGGGCAGCGAGAGGCCCGGAGACTTTTGCTGGGAATACGGGGCGGGCTCTTTCCCACTGCCCTTGGTCCCAAGGAGATGACACAGCGGAGCTCCCACAGCATTTCTGCCACCACGAGGAGGGAGCCAACAGCGAGGGAAGGGGCTGAGACACGGGGAGAGAGAGAAACCCGATCCTGATGGTATCTCTTCCATCCCGGGATCCAGCTGTGCCTGAAGTTAGCCTCTACCCTTGGCCGCCTTTACAGCTCCCCGCGCGGTGCCAACGAATTCCCCTTTCATGTTATCCACTTGGGATCGGTGTTTCGGTCACTGGCAACCACAGTCTTAACTGATGAAATGGCTCAGCGCAAATCCTTGGCCACAGAGACAGAGCTCCGAGGCCCTGTTCTACTAGCACGAGTGAGTGGCGTTGTCGCTGCACACAGATGCGGGACAAGAAAGCTATCGTATCAGGCAGCCCCGAATCTCAGACTGCCCTGGGGTAGACACAGGCTGAGGGTATGGCGTGCAGTAGCTCATTTAATCCTTGTAACAATCCTAGCGCATACACATACCGCTATCTCCGGCTCCGGGAGCCTCTGGGAACCCTCGTGGCAGAGTTGAGGCTTGGTCCTCAATACTGTGTCCTCCCAGCGGCACGCCTGCAGTCAACAAGTAGATTGCCCACAGGCACATACAAAACTCAAGGAATGCGTGATTGGGAGGGCACCCTGGGCAGGGCCGCCAGGCAGCCCCTGATAATGTCACAGGCCATGTGAAGGCTCCCCCCACCCAGCCTCCATGACTGTACCCGGCACCCGCAGAGAGGGAGTCCAACTCTTTTCACCCCCGTCTCAGACCGAAAGGTGGCAAGGCCCTGGGTTCAGATCAGATCACATTCGTACTCATTTGCTATGTGGCTGCGGACATTTCGTCTTGTCCAGCCTCCCCTGGCTTTCCCATCTGGGAAATGGGGTCCCCAGCCCTGGCCCCGCTGCTCTCACCCGGCCAGCCCCTGGAGCATCCAAGGAGGACAAAGATGTGCGAGATTGTTCGCCAAGTAAAAAGTGGGGCTGCAGGATGGAGGGAGTCACTTGGCTGCTCGGGGTGGCTGAGAGGCGCGGGCAGATGTAAACCACCACCTACACTTCCTCCTCCCCGGCCAGGGCTGGAGGGAGGCAAGCCAGCTGTGACCTGAAAGGAACCTTTCTGTCCCCAAAGCAGGGAGAGATAAGAACTGTGAAGCAAGAGAAACGAGCGCGACTACAGGCGCTTGGGAGTTTATTTTTACCCTGTTATCTCTATCCTGAAATGTCAAGCCCGGAGCCGCCTCTCTCTCTCACCAGCGCCCCCACCCTCCCCAACCATGAAACGTGGCAACACAGCCTGGAAACAGGCCCCTTCTCCCCTTGTTCCTCTGCCTTTCCAAGAGAGTCACAGTGCTATGGTGACGGGAGGCATGGAAACCCTGAAATAGAGAAGTGGGAGGCGAGACCTTGTATTTGGGCTCTGGAACAGGCTCACTTCCTCCTAGAGGCTCTGGGGTGCAGAGGAGGCCCTTGGCACTGCCAGGTGCCTATTCTAAGGTTTGCATCATATGGGCTCTGTATGTGGCAAGATGCAGAAATCCCTATTTAGACTGGTTTATATAATAAAGAATGTTTAATCAGCCTAGGCCACTATAAAGCCTAGCAACAGGGCAGGCTTCAGGTGTGGCTTGATCCAGGGGCTCAGTGCTGTCACACAGCCTTGCTTCTCTCCACCTCTTGGCTCTGCCTTCTGTGATGTTGGCTTCATCCTTAGGGACCATGCTGTGCTCCCCCACCACCTTTAGCAGTTCCAGAATCTACCCCCATGGTTACAAATGGCTATAGTGGTTCCAGACTTGACAACCTCATACTGGTGGCTCTCAGAGAAGAGAGAAGAAACTTCTTTTGGCCATAAGGTCCCAAGAAATGTGTTTTCGTGTTTCATTGACTCTAATTAGGTCCTGTGTCCATCCCTGAGCCAATCACTTTGGTGTCGGGGCAGGAGGTGAAAAACATTCTGACAAACTTGTGCCAAGCCAAATTCTCAGGAACAGGTTTTCCAAAGGAGATTTGATGGAATGAATGCTGAGCAATAAGCAGATGACTGTTTCATGCTTTACTCACTTTGCAGTTTCATCCTCTCCTACCCAGGAAAGCCTCTAAGATTAGGAGTGACTATTCTCTCTTATCCAGACCAACATCGATTTCTTCTCTTTCCATCTAAGGATTACCTAGGGTTCCCCAAATGTCACTGAGGCAACAGGATCTCCCTCCGGTAGATTGGTAAGTACAGGCTGGAATGCCCTGCTTACCTGCCAAAGGCTTCCCCTGCATTCAAAAGAAAATTCCCACTCTGCACTCTACACCCTGGCTACCTATCACTTACCCCTTTGCTACACATGACCTGCCAAAGGCTTCCCCTGCATTCAAAAGAAAATTCACACCCTGCACCCTGGCTACCTATCACTTACCCCTTTAGTACACACTCAGTCACACCAGCTTCCCGCTAGTCCTTAAACAAGCCAATCACCTTCGTGGTCTACTTGCCCTTCCTCTTGATCTCAAATGCTCTTCCCTTCACAGTTGACTCCATCTCATCATTCAGGTCTCAGCTCACCAAGGTCATGCCTTCTATGAGGTCTTCTCTGACCAGCCTCATGTGTAAAACCAGCTGAAATGATCCTGTTCAATGAGGGGTTGGATACCTCTCTCCCTTCACTAGACTGTAAGCTCCACGAAGCAAAGACTGTGCTGCATGGACCTTCCAATTCCTGGTTGGGTGTCTGGCACATGGTAGGTGCTCAATCACTAGTATTTAAATCAAGGAATGGCATTCTTTTCTGAATGGCCTTGAAAACTTTTAGAGGGCAGGACAATTTCTTATATTTTTCTGGGCTTTACCAAGGCATCTAGCAAAACCCTGGGCATAAAAGAGACAAAATATACCGATGATTTTCAAACTCTTTCATCTCACAACACACATAAATTAATTACTAAAATTCCGTGGCACACCCAAAAATATATTTTTGGCTGTTCCGACAAAAAATAGGTAAAATTTTGATTCATTCACACCATACGGCTATTGCTGTGTTGGCTGTTGTCATTTTTTTCTTTGACAAGCAAAGGGAAAAGAGGTCAATGACCCTGACTAAATAGTCAGGTATTGCATGTTTTACAAATTCTTGTGGCACACCGGTTGAAACTTGCTAAAATAGACTCATATTTTCTAAATGAAGAAACTGAGCTCTCTGCTGAAGGATTTGCTCAAAGTTGCACCCAAATTCCTACAGAAAGAGATGTGTGAGGCGCCGACTGCTGTGTGGAGGAGTTCCCTTTACAAAGCTGAGGCATGTGAACAGTCGAAGACCCGACCCTGCAGAGGAGAGCGTGGGGCATCCTCTCCAGGTCTCTGAGCAAGACCACCCTTCACGAGGAAGAGCATGAAAACCACATATGATGATGATGATGATGATGATGATGATGATGATGATGATACTGTTTACTCCTTTACCCAGTGAGGCAGAGTGAGAAGGACGCCCCATAAGAAAATGACTATTTCGCCCTGTCCAGAGCAGACCCATAAGTCAATTTCAAAACCTCAATGTGCAGATGACCTGGAAGGAACCCCCATGCTCTCCGTGGACACAAACGCTCCCCACGGCTACCGAGGCCTACGAGCCGGTGACAGGCCTCAGGACAATCAGGGGAGCGTGTGGATGGCCCAGCACAGCTAATGGAAACTCAAAAACATACCTCCTACAGATAGACATCAGTTGTCTCTGTACTCAATTGACACTACACCGTCTGGGGCAACTCAAGTATTCTTAGTTGTTGCTAATTCTCTACTCACACCGCCAGGTTGGTCCCTCCCTTTAGCTCTCACATGTCATGTCACCCTGAACTTTGCTCTACAGGACTCCCAAACGTTGGTAATAATTTCTATATTTAGGTGATTATTTGATTGACATCTATCTTCCAAACTTCTTAAGGACAAGGATGAATCTCTTTAGTAGATCAGTGTATCTAGTCACCCAGCCCTGTGTCTGTTGTGGAAAGCATGCCTCATAAATACCTGTTGAATGGAAGGATGGATAAATGAATGAAACTCGGGCTCTGCTGGGGAAGCACCTCCCTGTGAGCCTGAGCAAAGAGGCTGATATTTTTCAATGTAAATCAGACCTTGTCACCACATGATCACGCTGTCCTCTTCATCAAGGCATCTCCTGTGCCTAGAATAGTATCTGGCACAGAGTAGAGGGTCAACAGATATTGGGAGAATAAATAAATGAAGAGACACTGTTCTTTCCCTTCCCAGAGAAGCCTGGTTACCTTCTTAAAGGTAAATTCCTGGAAAGGGAGAATGGAGGCAGCGGCAATGTGCACATACTGTGAACCAAACTCAAAGGTTCCATTTACGTCATTTCCTTTAGACTCAGGGGGTCTGGTTCGAGGAGTCGCTAAACCAGCCGGTCAGCTCAGGGGAAGCTTGGAACATAAACTTTCATTTGCTAGAGACAATGCTCCTTTGGACTGTCACGCACCATGATCTGGGGTTAGATACCTAAAGTTTGGGTTATGGCACCTGGTCTTCATCACACATTAAAAAAAAAAAAAAAACCCCGTATCTTATGAGATAGCCTGGCTCCAGTCTTCGCTGCCAGGTGAGGAGGGTACTGGAGGACAGGGCAACCGTTCTCCAATGCCACATCCTCCTACTGAGGGACATCAGTGGGCCTCTCTGCATCCGAAGTGTAACCAACCATTTAGTCTTTGTCCCTCCTTTCGGCGTAACAAAGAGGTCTAAGATCTGTTTTTCCATCACCAATCCAAAATCAAACGCCAAAAAAAGCTCCCAGAAACCATCGTGAAAAACCACCATAAAACCAAATCTCCAAACACGCGTGGGTCTGAAGCCCACCCCAGCCCAGCAAAGGAAAGTGGCTCACCTTCGAACTACAGAGTCCCTTCCAGAACCCGAGGAGAGAGGAAGGGATTTGTGGGTCGTCTCAGAGTTGTAGCCTCTGGCTTGCCCCCAGGATGAGTTCATTATTTATTCTTAGAGACGGACTCAAAATAAAAAAAAACAGGGCCTATAAATAGAGCGGGATACACTCAGCTCAGTGTCACCGAAAGGTCCTTTCCGCAGGGACAGACTCGCGTAAAGGATGTTCTCGAGTTACCCTAGGGATACTACGTGGGGAAGGGTTGTCCCCCTGTGTTTTAAGTGTGGTCCAGGAGCGGTGGGGGAGAAAGCCAGGTGAGTCAGACACGGGGGTTCAGCCCAATTCCGATTCCATCTCTTTTTCTAAAGGTTCATTCACGTTATAACCGAGAAGGAGCCGTGGAGGGAGGGTGGCACTCTATCAACACCCTGGCGGGGCCCTTTGGCAGTTCCCCCTGGGAATGGCTCCTGGTTCAGGCTGTATTTGACACAGTGTTCTGGCCTCTTAGATTAGATTGCAAACTCCCTAAAGGAAGGGACCAACTGGTAGGATCTCCTCTTGGTTTCCTCCATGTTGCCAAGCACAGCGATGTCTGGGCAACATGAATGAAAAGGACCTTCTTTAGGCATGGCCATTGTGGTTCCAGGCCTGGGATGGCTTTGCTCTGAGTGGCACGGAGAGGTGTGCTGGACGGGTGATGTACTCACATCACCAAGATGATGATGGGGGCAGGGGGTAGTGAATACACAACAAGTGATGGGGCAACAGAGTCAACAGAGCAACAACAAGAGCTGCCGTCACCCCAGCGCTTGGCCACGTCATTGTAGGCGCCATTCTAAGCACTTTGGGGAAACTCAACAATCTTTCCCAAACCCCTACAAGGTGGGGACCATTATTGTCTCTATTCTACAGCAGAGGAAACGGAGGCACTGAGACAGTGTATGTTGCCTAGGTCACACAGCTGGGAAGTCGGGATTGGAAGTCAGGCAGTTTAGCAGCAGCACCTGGTCTTTTGTAGTAAAAATGAAGCATTTGGGGTACATATCTGTTGGTTTTACTGCCTGGTACCCACCAAGCTCATAACTCCCCACCAATGAGAGTCAGGCAGGCATGGCCATGGGAGCCAGGTCAGGCCTGTGACAGTGGATCTCGGACTTTGCTGGGAATGCTGGGATGAAGATACTCGCAACTTCCCTCTGGATTTGAGCTGGAGGCAGGCGGCCTCGGGAAGGGCCAGCGTGCTACCCCAGGGGGAGCCTGGCTGAGCGTTAAATCAGCACTGGGAGAAGGAGAAGCTGAAAAACAGATCCTGGTGACATCTGAACCCTGAATCCAGCGGGTCCCAATACTGGACCCTACTCTTCCACTTTGTACTTTCATAAGCCAATTGTTTCCCCTCGCTGTACAGGCCGTTCAAAGCTGATTTTCTATCACTGGCCGCTGAAAGATCCCTAACAGAGAGCCTGCCTCATAATCAGACAGGATTTTGAGAACCCTGTTGGGCTCCGTGTTCAAAAACATGGACCCTCCTGCTTCCTTCTGTTCACTGAAATCCCAAATACCACCTCCCTGCTGGAGCCTCCTCGGGTTGTCCTGAGCCAGAATTACCTACCACTTCATTTGTTGCCACAATAGAGAGAGTATACACTGATTTAGCACTGGTTTTATTCTGCCTTGAAACACAGTAGTTCTTTACAAGTCATTCACCAACACATATTAAACACTCTCTAGGTGTCATTTTTTGTGTCAGAGGTGTTTTTGTGTCAGGCACTCTGCTTAGCACTTCACATTCAACGGTTACATCATTGCATCTCCTAAAAACCCCACAGGTAAGTATGAATAGAGAAGTTCTCCCCTAAATTAGAAAGTGAAGGTGAGACACCAAGATCAAATAGATATAAAATTGCAAAATGAGTTACCAGATGTAGCTTTTAAAAGCAAATTCTTCAGAACTAGTTTTGCAACTCTAATCCTTGAAGTTTCGTAATCCACAAAGAGGCTATCAAAGACTCAACAAGTACTAAGAGAGGGTTTTAGGAAGACTTTTTTGTTGTTGTTGGAAATCCCATGCTGTCATTCACCTGCCAACACACACACACACACACACACACACACACACACACACACACAGTGGAGATGCTTAACCTATTCCTGCACCTCATAGCCAATAAGAGCAGCTTCTTTGAGATCCTATGGAGTTTGATGAGTGGTCCCTGTAGCTGGAGAGATGGAGGCACAGGGCACAGGGAACTGTGCCTGACCCACTCCTGAGCAGTCTGGAGGGTGAAAGACGTGGCTATAAATCTGACGTCAGCTTGGCTTGCACACTCAAAGCTCGTTCTGTGGAGAAGACCATGAGTGTTTCCTACAGATCATCCATGGACCAAGCCGGCCAATGGATCGTATTAGATAGTGTCTCACAGGGTGACCTAGAGGGTCAACGAGCTCTCATCAACCAGAGGCTGGAGGTGAATCACCAGGTGCATAGGAGCACGAAGGGGCTGGTGGTCTGAATAGCGCTGCCCCAGTGCGGGGATCTTCCTAATACCCGCCTATTACCCCCATGGAAACTTTCCCTGAGGGTGCAATGCCAGCCTTAGACTAACAGCCAAGTAAGTACTTTCCTCCCTCTCTCCTACTTGCCTTGCATTTTCTCTCTTCCAACCCCGTGCATGTGTATGTGGGGTAAGATAGCATCTATTTCCCTCTTTCCTGAAGGCCTGCTACTGTGGGCCACAGACGGAGGGAGAGGAAAGAGGCTTACCTTTTTTTTTTTTTAATATATATTTTATTGATTTTTTTACAGAGAGGAAGGGAGAGGGATAGAGAGTTAGAAACATCAATGAGAGAGAAACATCGATCAGCTGCCTTCTGCACACTCCCTACTGGGGATGTGCCCGCAACCAAGGCACATGCCCTTGACCGGAATCGAACCCGGGACCCTTCAGTCTGCAGGCCGACGCTCTATCCACTGAGCCAAACCAGTCAGGGCAAGAGGCTTACCTTTAAATAAAGTTTGAAGGATTGACTAATATATTGGATGGGACTTTTTGATTTTAGAAATGAGACTAATTTGTGGCTTAGAAATCATAGGACTTAAAAAAAAAACGTTGTCAAAAGGAAGATGGTGGAGCTTACCTGAAGTTTTCATCAGAACCAGGACAAGAACCTACCCACTGAAACGGTAAAGAGACAATAGGAGGCAAAACTAAAGCTGCCTTGGTCTCGCCTCGTGAGTTCTCCTAGACAGAGGGCCAGGCAGGTTGAGGGACCTCCTTAGGGTCCCGGAGCTGGTAAAAGGGTAGAACCATGTTCTTAACCACAGCACGATGCTGTTCCCACCCTCAAGGAAATGACTGCCTCTCCTGTTACTCACTGGCCCATTCTTATTTGATTCTCTCACTCATCATCTTCTTTTGAATTCCCTTCCCTTTCCCCAACTAATCATAAATGGCCCTGCACCAGTGTTGACAGAAGTAGGGCATGATGACAGGTGGGGAAGGGTATCCAAGGGTCATTTCCATCAAGAATATGATTCAAAGACCAGCAAATCCCTGAGAACCAAGTCTGGAGAATTTCCTATTGCCATCTACCCGCATGCTTTGATGATGACTATACTGGTGTTGGTATCAGTAACACAATCGCCTAGGCTCACCGAGTTCCAGGCACCATGCTACGTGCTCTTCAGACACTTCCTGAGTAAATCCTGGCAACCCTGTGAAATGGATTCTTCACGCAGGAGGGAACTGAGGCTTGGAGAAGTTTCTAAAGCCACTCAACAGAGCCAGGTCTCCAATCCAGGTCTGATCCTGGAGCCTGTGCTCCTGACTACTGACTACACGGCACCCAGCACTTGGCTGTGGAGCAGACACCACGGCACCCTCCGCGCAAGGCACCGAGCCTGCCGAGGGTTACCTGCTGCAGTGTCTTCTTCACGAACATGGAGCCTCCCCCAGTGTTTTTGTTGCTTTCGAATTAAGTTTATTTTGTCAGATCCAATCACATAGGGCTCTTAGGTCTTGAGTTTTTGAGAGCAAAAACATGGTGCATACGTGGCGGGGGTGGGAGAAGGCGCAGAGGAATACGATTTGAAGTCAAAAAAAAGGTGAGAGGACCAGGGGTCTTCTCTTCCTTTTAGGAGATGGTTACCTGGTGCCTAAGGCAGGCACCCATATCCAGAACTCGGTGACTATGTTGAGGATCTCTCTAGATCTATGATCTACCCACTCTGGGTCAAGCAGAGTCCTTTTCCCCGACTCTCCCAATGGTGATGTCTCAAAAATCCATCTATAATCAATAGTAACTGGGAATACAAGCTCGATTGCCTTGGTTCAGTTTATCAGCTATGTATCCTCCATCAACACACTCAGGCCCTGAGCTCTGGTTTCCTAATGTGTAGAAGAGCGATGGTTGTACCTTCCTCTTAGTAGTTGTGAAAGGCATTCGTCTATTCACAATATTTCAATTATGCTTTTCATCCCCTTTGAAGTTAACCATGACCATATGACTTGCTGGCCAGCAACATAAGAGGGAAGGTGATTTCTTGCTACCAGGTAGAAACTTTCAGAGTTGGTGTGCAGTTTACTTTTTAACTCCAAGAGTTTCCAGCAGCCTGAGTCCCTGGGTGTCTTTGCTAGCACTGCCCTACCTCCCTGGTTCTAATCATTGCTGGACAGCTAGCATGAGTGAGAAATAAACCTTTTTTTTTGTTTTAAGCCAATAATGTCTAAGGTTTGTTTCTTACCTCAGCATATTCTGGCCTATCCTGACTAATATAAAACTAAACACCAGGTAAAACTCAGATATCTCTATACACCCACAAGAATGGTTATAATAAAAAAGACAGACAATAGCATGTATTATCAAAGATGTGGAGAAATTAGAACCCTCATATACTGTTGGTAGGAATGTAAAAGGTTGCAGCTACTTTGGAAAAACAGTTGGACAGTTTCTTTAAAAGTTAAACATAAGCTTATTATACAACTCAGAAATTCCACTCTTAAGTATTTCTCCAAAAGAAATGAAGACATATGTCCATACAAAGACTGGTAAGTGAATTTCACAGTAGTATGATTCATAATAGCTAACAAGCTGAAGTGATGAAAATGTCCATCAACTGGTCAACAGATACACAAAATGTATATATCCATATAATGGAATACTATTTGGCAATAAAAAGGAACAAAGTATTGATATATGCTACTATATAGACAAATCTCAAAAACATTACACTAAGTGAAAGAAGCAGATGCCAAAGACTTCATATTGCATGATTCAATTTCTATGACATGTGCAGAAAAGACAAATTTGTAGAGACCAAAAGTTTCTACAAATAGCATTTGATGGAGGATACATAGCTAATAGCATTTTAAGTATTTCTCCAAAAGAAATGAAGACATATGTCCACACAAAGACTGGTAAGTGAATTTCACAGTAGCATGATTCATAATAGCTAACAAGCTGAAATGATGAAAATGTCCACTAACTGGTCAACAGATACACCAAATGTATATATCCATATAATGGAATACTATTTGGCAATAAAAAGGAACAAAGTATTGATATATGCTACTATATAGACAAATCTCAAAAACATTACACTAAGTGAAAGAAGCAGATGCCAAAGACTTCATATTGCATGATTCAATTTCTATGACATGTGCAGAAAAGACAAATTTGTAGAGACCAAAAGTTTCTACAAATAGCATTTGATGGAGGATACATAGCTAATAGCATTTTCATTGGTTGCCTGGAATTGAGAATGGGAATGTGGATTGATTGAAAACAGGCTTGAGGGAGTGTTGGGAAGTGATGGAATATCCTAAAACTGGATTATGATAATGGCTTTGCAACCTTATAAATTTTTTGAAAATCACTGAATTGTACATTCACAATAAGTCAATCCTTTGGTATGTAAATTCAATCCCTATAAAGTTGCTAAAAATAAAACCAAGCGCAAAATCTGTCACGCAGGGACAGCTAAGTAAATGTTTATTTTTCCCATCATTTTAGCAATGAAATGCTAGGACTGAGATTCTGCAATGAACTGATTGGGACTGAAGATCTACGTTCAGTGAAGAAGGGACCCCCCATTCTTCTGTCCCTAAAATTTTGTATTTCCTCTGTGCTGACCTCTGCCTACAAAAGACCATTGGATATGTACACTGTCCTGCACCAAGTTCCCCCTAGAGACCAGGTAGCAGGGTCAGGTATCCTGGCCCCAGTCTACTCCTGTCCTCTGCTGAGGTTCCAGGCAGCCTTGAAACTGAGTCTTTTCAAGGCCTCATTGCAAGCAGACTTAGCCCACTCTGGCTGAAAAATGTGTTTCAGTCCCCACCGTGCGCCTGTACTCACACCTGTGCCAACAACGATTCATATTTCCAGTCAACACCCGTCACAGGCTCCCTGTCGTCTTTCTCTTAATGTTCCCTCAGGAGTCTTTGCATAAGTTCCCCCAGAGCCAGAGAGCTCATTAAGGAGGTGAAAGTATGGGTGGGGAAGGCTTTTGTGCCAGGGTGTGGGAAACACGCCCAGGTTGTGCAGCTGTCTGTCATGCAGCCATAGCATTCTCGGGTTGGCTGATGCAACTCCAAACAACCAGCATGGAGCCCCAGCCTCCTCTCCCCCCGCCCGAATTAGACAAAAGTGATTCAAAGAGGCCATGAATCCTACAGGGAAGGATAAATTTTGAAGGGTCACAATTACAGTATCACTGCTGGAAAGATGGCTTCCAGCCCTTCACTAGTGTTTTAGTCCTTTCCAGCTGCTATAAAAGAATATCATAGACTGATGGGTAGTTTACAAGCAACAGAAATGGATTGCTCACAGTTCTGAAGGTTGGAAGTCCAAGATAAAGGGGCAGGCATATTTGGTGTCTGGTGAGGACTCTGTTCATAGATAGTCATCCTTTCACTTTGTCCTCGCATGGTGGAAGAGATGAGAGAGCTCTCTGGGGTCACTTTTATAAGGGCACTAATCCCATTCATGAGGGCTTCACCCCCATGACCTAATCACCTCCCAAAGGCCTCGCCTCCTAATACCATCACACTGGGGGTTAGGTTTCAACATATGATTTTTTTTTGGGGGGGGGGTTGTGACAAACATTTAGTTTCTAGCAACTAGAGGCCACTTTCGCTCCCTAGTTAGTATTCAGCAGGAAGCAACAATAGACAAGAAGTGATACATAAGGCAGCATTATCTCAACAACTAGTGTTTTGGATGCATAGCCAAGTCCCAACACAGACGCATGGTTTTGATTTTTTTCTATTTCTGGGCCCTCTCTCCTAGCTCAGATGTTCTCACAGTGCATCTCTCTCTCTGGCTACTCACTGGAGAAAAGATATAGCTTAAAAGGTGTTTATTTATTTATTTATTTTCATTGTCAAGAAAAACTATTTTAAATATAATAATGTTACATGCAATAAAAATTAATATTTCAAGAAAAAGAATTTTAAATATAATAATATTACCCG
The DNA here is from genome assembly GCF_000412655.1 of Myotis brandtii. Lineage (NCBI taxonomy): Eukaryota > Metazoa > Chordata > Mammalia > Chiroptera > Vespertilionidae > Myotis > Myotis brandtii. Next base: position 822,619 of record NW_005363938.1, on the reverse strand, counting down.
AACTGTATTAACATAGTATAATATCACAAAAGTTGTAGGAAATATTAAAGATCTGCAAATAACAGGATTACTTCTATTATGTTTTAAAATATTTTTTTTCCTCTGGCTCTATTTTGGCTCATCAGTTTATGTTGTTCATTATATTCCACAAATGAGTGAGATTGTGTGATATTTATCTTTCTCTCTTAAAAGGTTTTGCTATTAAATAAAAATGAAAAAAGGTCAATTAACTAAAAAACTAAGATTAAAAACAAATAAATCTAAGGATGGCAGAAGGAACAAATGAAAGATAAAAGCAGACATAAGCAAATTAGAAAACAGAAAAACAATAGAATTCATGATAAATCAAAGAGCGAGCTCTTTTAAAAGACTCATAAAAGAGACAAACCTCTGGCAAGGTTACACTAGAAAAAAAAGCCCAGATAAATAGCACTAGAATATAAAAGGGACCTAAAACAAAAACATGGAAGAAGATTAAAGTTAAGAGCATACTGTGTTTAAATTTATGCTAATAAAATATTAACCAAAAGAAGGCAATAACATTCACTCGAGAAGAGGTAGAAAAATCCCGCTGGAGGGGAGATCCAAGATGGCAGTGGGCTAGGTGGATGTTACACTCATCTCCTCCGAGGACCAAACTGGAATTACAACTAAAATATAGAACAATCAATCTGAATAAGCAACGGAAGACCCGGTGAATAGAAGTTTTATAACGAAGGATTTACAGAAGAAGCTACATTGAGACTGGTAGGAAGGGTAGGGACATGAAAAGGGCTGGCCCTGTTCCCATGGTCAGTTGCTGAGATTCCAGAGGGAAAACCTGGCTGCAAAGGTTCCCTGTGAGGAGTATGGGGTTTTCAGCCCCATAACAGACTCCCAGCCCAGAGCACCAGAGCTGGGTTCTCTATATACAGTATCATGTCATCTGCAAATAATTAGTTTTACTTCTTCCTTTCCAATCTTTTATTTTTTCTTGTCTGATTGTTGTGGCTAGGACTTCCAGTATTATCCTATCCTAGAGGCCTGGTGCATGAAATTCATGCATGGGGGTGGGGGTCCCCTCAGCCCAGCCTGCACCCTCTCCAATCCAAGACATCCCTCTCACAATCCTGGACCACTGGCTCCTAACCACTCACCTGCCTGCCTGCCTGGTTGCCCCTAACTCCTCCCCCACCCCCCGCCGGCCTGATCACCTTCCTGCACAATTATGAATGCAGATTGGTGCAGCCACTGTAGAAAACAGTATGGAGTTTCCTCCAAAAATTTTAAAGTGGAACTGCCTTATGACTCAGTGATTCCACTTCTGGCCATGTATTGGAAGAAACCAGAAACACTGCTCTAGGCAGTTTTATTCAGTGGTTAGAATGTTGGCCTGTGGACTGAAGGGTTGCAGGTTCAATTCTGGTCAAGGACATGCACCTCGATTGCAGGCTCGATCCCAGTTCCAGTTGGGTGCATGCAGGAGGCAACCAGTCAATGTGTCTCTCTCTGTGCCTCCCCCACTACCACCCCCCACCCCTGTTGCTTCCATTCTCTCTAAAAAGTCAATGGAAAAAAATATCCTCAGGTGAGGATTAACAAAACAAAACAAAAAAACAAGAAACACTGATTCGAAAGAATATATGCACCCCTGTGTTCATTGCAGTGTTATCTACAATAGCCAAGCTTTGGAAGCAGCCCAGGTGTCCATCAGTAGATGAATCTATAAAAAAAAGCAGTGGTATATTTACACGATGGAATACCACTTGACCATAAAAAAGAAGGAAATCTTACCTTTTGTGGCAGCATGGATGGACTTAGAGAGTATTATGCTAAGAGAAATAAGCCAGTCAGAGAAAGACAAATACCATACAATTTCACTTATATGTGGAATCTAACAAACAAACAGACAAACAGAAACAGGCTCGTAGATACACAAAACAGACTGAGAGCTGTTAGAGGGGAGGGGGTCTGGGGGGCTGGGTGAAAAAAATGAAGGGATTAAGCAAAATAACCCCCAAATCCCCATAGACATAGACAACAGTATGGTGATTACCAGAGGGAAAGGGAGGTGGGGGGCGATAGAAGAAGATAAAGGGGATAAATGGTGATGGAAGGAGACTTGACTTTGGGTGGTGAACACATAATACAATATACAGATGATGTAGTGTGGAATTGTATAGCTGAAACCTATATAACTTTATTAACCAGTGTCATCCCAATAAATTCAATAAAACATTTTTTTTAAATGAAAAATCTAACTGGCCCCAAAGTCATTGGATAAACTGATCAAGAATTCTGCTACTTTGATGAAACAAACATAAGGGCTCCGATGACGGGGACAAAGGGAGGGGTGAATTCTATAAAACCTTATGAGAAGAAATCATGTCTAAATCATTTAGTTGCTTCCAGAGTTTAAGGAAGTTTCAAAGTGCTGCAATTGATTTTACAAAGTTAACCTAACCCTGGTAACCATATACTGAGAAGACAGAGAGACAGAAACACTAAGGGGGGGAAACAAGAGCAATATAGACCAAACTGATTTATGGAGAATGTACTGGGTGGAGGCGTCCCTCCAAAATCCACATCCACCTGGGACCTCAGAATGTGGTCTTATTTGGAAATAGAGTCTTTGCAAGTGAAATTATTAAGATGAGATCATAATGGATTAGGGTGGACCCTGAATCAAGGACTGGTGTCTTTCTAAGAAGAGGAGAGGACACACAGATACACCGTGACGATGCGCAGAAGTCCATGCAACGATGACAGCAGAGGTTGGGGCAATGAGGCTACAAGTCAAGGAATGCCAAGACTTTCTGAGAACCACCAGAAGCTGGAAAAGACAAGGAAGGATTCTTCCCCAGAGCTTTTGGAGGAAGCTCAACTCGGCTAACACCTTGATTTTGGACTTTCGACTTCTAAACTGCGGAGAACTATGAGAGAATAAGTTGTGGTACTTCGCTATGGCAGCTCTGGGAGACTTGACAATAGACTTTTGCTATAAGTGAAGCCAACTGTGCTTAATATTTGTTATACTTATAGCTTGAGGAATAGACCTTCGTAACCACTTGAGTAGCCAAGTTTGAGTTGAGAATTCTCTCAGGCTCCTTGGCATCTTAAGATATTATTGGATGACATAGGACAGCTGAATACCCTTTCCTTATAGGCCCCAGCTGGGCCCTATATCAGAATGGACCAGGGGTCCTCAAACTACGGCCCGCGGGCCACATGCAAATACAAATATTGTATTTGTTCCCGTTTTGTTTTTTTACTTCAAAATAAGATATGTGCAGTGTGCATAGGAATTTGTTCATAGTTTTTTTTTAAATTATAGTCCGGCCCTCCAACGGTCTGAGGGACAGTGAACTGGCCCCCTGTTTAAAAAGTTTGAGGACCCCTGGAATGGACTTTGTGGAAATGGTGTGGACACTCTAGCACGCATGTCCAGGCTTTATCCATCCTCCACACAATCACACCTCTTTGCCGACTCCTCAGGCCTAGGAATGCAGACGCCTGTGGTGTGGTCCTCCATTGGGAGAACAGACTTGGGAAAAAGCCTGCACAGGCCCTGGGTGCAGGTTAGGTAGAGGATTCTGGGTCCTGGGCAGTCAGAACAAGGTCTAGGAGGCAGGGGGCACTGGACTCAGGCACCCAGGATCTCAGAGTCCCCAACCCAAATGGGCCTGTACCCACTTGCAGGGCTTTCTCCATGGCCCTGTGGTCTCCTCGCCTATTGGGGAAGAGTGTGGGTAAATGAGGGCCAGAGCAGAGCCCTCTAATGTAGGGCAGGAGCTGCCTTTATCTGCATCTAAGGGTGGTGCAGCTTAGCAGTTTGTCACGTTGCAAAAAGAGATCCAACTCTACAGCACACCGAAGACAAATGGGGACTCTGTTAATAGCGTTGGGACATCAGAGAAGGAACCACCTACAAACCACAGCAGACATTATTAGACATCTTGGTCCCCTCCCCCACGTTCTTTGTCCCAAGTCCCTCAAGAGCCCCTAAAAAACGCAAAAAGATTTCTTTACTGTGAACAATCTGGCTTTAACCTTTCTCCCCCAGCAAAACAAAAGCCATATCTGGCTGGTTGCTATGAAGTCTTATTACTTCTTCCTTCCCTCTAAGCCAGCGGTTCTCAACCTGTGGGTCGCGACCCCTTTGGTGGTCGAACAACCCTTTCACAGGGGTCGCCTAAGACCATCCTGCATATCAGATATTTACATTACAATTCATAACAGTAGCAACATTACAGTTATGAAGTAGCAACGAAAATAATTTTATGGTTGGGTCACAACATGAGGAACTGTATTTAAAGGGCCAGAAGGTTGAGAACCACTGCTCTAAGCAGCAGGTCATACTATTTACCCAAGAAAACAAGTAGGGGATAGTGGTGGCCGTGGGACAGAGAGGAAGTAGGTGAATTTTGCTGCTAAAAACAAAACTTCCTTACTCCTATTTTGTAATCATTAAATAAAACAAAGTATGGAATACAACAATATATTTAAAAGAATGATGTAACATGACTAAGTACAGATCAGAAATCACAGATGCAAGGATGGTTTGATATTAGAAAATTTATGGATTCATAGCATTCATAGGTCAAAGAAGAAAACCATACCAGCCAATATAATTCAATTTCTTCTCCTCCTACAACAACCTTATTAAATTGGAGACAGAGGCTTAACATGAAAAAGAATAAATCAAGAGTCTACAAAATAGCTAATTGGTCAAGTAATGGAAGCATTTCTACTTAAACCAGGATAAGGCAAAAATGCCTGGTATTCCAGCACAGTACATTATTAAATTCTGTAAGCTCTAGTCAAAGTGGGGCACACTGTGAGGCTGATAGTCTATATTTGACTTGCCTGATGTTTTAAAATTTTGAGTTTATTTCCAACATTTAAAAAAAGAACTTTGGTATATCTCTTTAAAAAATCTGACCATCTGTCAACACCAGGCCTATTTTCCAAATGGCAGACATTGGCTGGAGCTGAGTAAGAACTTCCCCCTTTAGACAAGATCTGTGCTCTCTCATTTGCTAAAGACCTCCCCTGGCCCAATTCACTCGTTTATGTTATTGCCTGGGCCCATGGGCACCTGAATTCCTGAACACATGCTGTAAGACAAATAATAGAAAAAGAAGTATAATCATTGAAGGGGGACAAGACTATCAATACGAGTTTTGAATGAAGTGATGCCCTACTTGTAATATCCCAAAGAATCAACCGAAGCACCACTGAAATGAAAAAGAATTCTGTAAGATAGTCAGTTATAAACTCCATAAAAATTAATATAGCAGAATGACTAGGGTTTGGGAAGGAAAGAGAGTTTAGTCACGATTTGCAATAACAACAAATAACTTTGAACTGAATTAGCAGGAAATATGCAGCATTTACGACTCAAACTACAAAATATGGAAGAACATGAAAAATGAACTCAACACAAGTTAAACACACCGTTTTCCTAATATTGTAAGGATACCCATTATTACCAAAATAACATACATGCAATGCCAGGCCAATAAAAGTCTAAACATAACCTTTTTGGGGGGAAATTAGATCAAAAGAGTCTTAGTGGCTCATCTGGAAGACTACTTAAGGGTAGCAAGTTAGCCAATAAAAATTTCAAAGGACATAATAATAAGGAAGCATCTGTCCAACAAGTTATATGATAATCAGACATATAAGATACAATTGTAGGAACGATCAACATAATAGGAACAAAATTGAAAGTATGGAAATGTATCTGAGTGTACGCATAAATACAGTGTAAGACAAAGGTGCTAATTCAAATCAGCAGGGAAGGACAATATTTTCAGCAAATAGTGTTAGGTCAACCATTTTGAAAACAGTTAGCTACATACCCCACATCACAAACAGACCTAAGTTTTCAATGGCACAGAAATTTAAATATAAAAAAAATGAAATGCGTACCAAAGAACATTTAGGTGAGTTTTATATATTCTCAAATAAAAAATGAATTTTTAAAATACGGAGCAATTTGACAACATACAAAATTTTAAAAATCTGGAAGGCAAAATTATAGAAAAAAAGACAAATTTAGAAAAACATATGACACTTGTGAAACCCCTCAAAGATATAATTCTCACAAATAAATAAAAGAAATATTTGCTAGATGACAGGGGAAATGATACCAATAAGCAATTCACACACACACACACACACACACACACCGAGAGAGAGGAGAGAGAGAAAGAGAAATATATACTAAAAGAATGGTCAAGAAACAAATGAAAAAAATTTAACCTCAATAGTAATTGATGAAATACAAATTAAAATAAAGAAGTGGAATCTGAACTTAGCGTACTGACGATGGATGATAAAAGGCACAACAATATTATTCTTAGCGAGAGTGTGGAAAAATAGGCTTTTTTATACCCTGTTAATCAGTTTATAAATTGATAAGACCTCCTTGGAGAGCAATGCAGCTGTATGTATACAAGAAAGTTAAAACATATTTTTAACCCACGGTTAGGAATTCTCACTTATCAGAATTTATCCTGAAGAACATTGTCATGGATGTGCATAAAAGTTTAGTGTGAAAAAGTCTCATGTCATCATTGCTTCTAAAAGGAAACAATTGGAAATGTAAGGGTCCACAGCAGAGACATGATTTAGTAACACCCAGGGCTGATGGGAAGTGTGAGAGCACTCACTAGCCATCATCAGTTTTCATTGTGGCCGTGATGCACACTTTATAAGCACTTAGATTTCACTGGCATGGGAAAGTACTCTGTATCACTCAAATAATGATGTGAAAGAACATTTGTCACATTAAAAAAACTATACAATGTCAGGAAAAAACTTACAAAATGGCATACGTAGAAAGATTCCATTTTAAATTATATAAATTATATATGTAAGTAACAAAAGAAAAGATGCCAGAAATATATCTCTGGCTAGTAAAATTAGATACAGTTATTTTTGCCTAGTCTTACTTTCTAACAATCACAGAAGAGTCTAAGTATACTTTCTTTTTAAGTTTTTAAAAATATTTTTATTGATTTTTTTTTTGAGAGAGAGAAAGAGGAAGGGAAAGGGATAGAGAGATAGAAGCATCGATGAGAGAGAAAATCATCATCTATCGGCTGCCTCTTGCACACCCTGACTGGGGATCAAGCCCACAACCTGGGCATGTGTCCTGGCTGGGAAACAAACCAGTCACCTCTTGGTTCATGGGTCAAGGCTCAACCACCGAGCCACACCAGCTGGTCCTAAGTATCCTTTCTTTAATAAAAGCTCACTGTTTTTTAAGGTAACGGTCAACACTGGTAGAGGCTACTCCTATGTCAAGGATGGCAATATCTGGAAAGTGTCCATGGCTAGGGTTAGGGTGCTGGTGACCAGGTGAAGGGTTAGAGACTTTCAAGAGAACAAGATATGTGTGTATCAGGAGACTTGCATATGAATAAGTACTATAGAAAACACCTGAGTGATAGGAGGGTGGTTTTTCTTTCCTTTCCTACACTCTTTTCCGTAGCCCAAACTTGACGAGATTATGTTTGTTTATGGCCAAAGGAAAAAATACAGTTGACCCTGAACAACACAGGTTTGAACTGTGCCGGTCCACTTACACACAGGTTTCTTTCAATAAATACTGTAAATATATATATATATATACATTTTTTAAATGTATTTTATTGATTTTTTACAGAGAGGAAGGGAGAGGGATAGAGAGTTAGAAACATCGATGAGAGAGAAACATCGATCAGCTGCTTCTTGCACACTCCCTACTGGGGATGTGCCCGCAACCAAGGTACATGCCTTGACCGGAATCGAACCTGGGACCCTTGAGTCCGAAGGCCGACGCTCTATCCACTGAGCCAAACTGGTCAGGGCATACTGTAAATATATTTTCTCTTCCTTATGATTTTCTTAATAACATTTTATTTTCTCTAGCTAACTTTATTGTAAGAATACAGTATGTCATACATATAACTTAGAAAATATGTGTGAATCGACTGTTTGTTAGCGGTAAACCTTCTGGTTAACAGTAGGCCACTAGTCGTTAAGTTTTCCGGGGAGTTAAAAGTTATAGATGGAGAGAGACCAAGATGGCGGCATAGGTAAACACCGCAGACTGCTGCCGCAAACAACCACTTCAAAAATACAACTAAAAGACAGAACGGACATGAGGGTTTCGCATGCCAGCAAAAGTTACTGGCGTGCCATGTTTGGCACGCATACCAGGGGTTGCCCACCCCTGTCCTAGGATATAAACTTAAATAAAGTTTTTATTTTTGTTTTATAAAATTTATTTTGCTTGTGAGGAGGAAATTTGTTGGGGAGGCAGGGATTTGTGAAATGTATGCAGTATTTCACACATTTTCTATGAATATTATTTCTAAAATAATCTCCTGATGTGAAGGACTAGCACTGAAGTAATTATGGTAGTTACACAACCAAGGTATTCCAAACACTTCAGGGCTCTGAAGAGGTTTAAAGAATGAATCAGTCACACTGGTTATTCTTGCCATATTTGGGGTGGCTTGTCATATGAGACAGCATAGAGAGTGTTGTCAAAGGAAACCTGACAATTGTTTCTCCCATATAAGAATACAAGGCTGTTGGCACATATATAAAGTGTGATAAAAAGGGGTGGAGGAACTTGACATGTAATTGGGTAGGAATCAGAAGGGGGAGGGCAAAAACACACCCCAGGATAGATGAGATAATAAAGAATGGTTGAAGGACAAAGAGACACAGTAGTTCTTGATACTACCAGTGCATCAATTGCACTAATAAAAAATTCAATAGCTTGTACTGCAATAAAACTGAAGAGTACGATGGTCAGAATATTGTAGGGAGCAACCGTAGGTTCTTTTAGAATTGCAGTGGTATTAGAATTAATTGTATGACAATCTCACACAATAGGCATATCAGCCATCAGAAAATTATTCCTGTTCTCGATTTCAATAGAAAGAAGACCTCTCCACAGCAGCTTATCAGCAGCAGGTACCTGAACTGTAACTAATTCTAATTATAGTATTGTGACAGAAGGTCATAGTCAAAATGGTTCTGGGACATTTTGGTTAATGGGGATTCAAGGTAACAATTTATAAATCTAGTGTTAAAGTAATCCACTGGCTGCTTCTACTTAGAACACAAGGTGTCATTAAACATTTAAAACTAAATTATTTGAATTTAATTTAAATATCCTATATAATAAAAGCCTAATATGCAAATTGTCCCCTGGATGGAGAGTTTAACCAGGAGTTTGATGGGGGGGGGGAGGGGGAGGCTGGCCTTCCAATGACCCGGAGCCCCTCCCCACAGCCGGCCCTGCCCCCAATTGTCCATCCCTCCCCCATCAGGGGGCAGGGCAGGCCAGCCAACCACAGGAAGGGAGGCCCCAGCCGGCGGCCACTAGGGACCCTACCCGTGCATGAATTGCGTGCCCTGGGCTTCTAGTTTCATATAATACTTTGAGAAAAGGGGAATAACAGTACATAGTAGATATTCAAAATTGTCAGCTAGTCTTGTTTCTCGTGTGTACATTTATAATGACGAAATTCTATGTGTGTGTGTGTGTTTTTTCCCCTCTTGGGTGTATTATTAATCTATATGAGTTAACCCTTGCAAAAACATGGGCTTGAACTGTGTGGGCCCACTCATAAGTGGATTTTTTCCAATAAATATACAGCTGGCCCTCCGTATCCCAGGGTTTTGCATCTGCAGATTCAACCAACCCAGGTGGAAAACAGTTTTTTTGTGGGGGTTTTCAGCCTAGTTACGGAGGGTTGAGCCATGTCCCGAAGGGCGGAGCCCAGTCATCAGCGGTTTGGAATCCACAGATGCTGAGGGCCCACAGTATACACGGCAATATTTCATTTTATAAAAGGGAGTTGAGCATCTGTGGATTTGGGTCTCTCTGTGTAAGTCCCGTGACCAATCCCCCATGGAACTCAAAAGTTATATGTGGATTTTTTACTGTGTGAGGTGTTAGCACCCCTAATTCCTGCATTGTTCAAAGGTCAACTGTACACAACTAATTAATATTGCAAAAGCCTACTATGGCTATAAGTGGCACCAGGGCCTGGCCCTGCCACTCACCACATCTCAACCCCTGCGCCCTGCAGGTGGCTGGGCACCAATGCCTGGGATTCGGTTGCTTCCTCTTTCCCACCTGTACTTTCACAGTTTCTTAGCTTTTTCATTTTCAGTTAAAATACAGGTAAATACCTTGTAGATATGATGACAGGAAAAGATTTATGAAATAATATTTTTAAAAGATTTCTTTAAAAAAAGCATTCCTTATAAAAGATTGATGCATTTTACTCTATTAAGAACTTTTATTCATGAGAGATACCCTAGAGAAAGTGGGTAACAAACAAAGGATCAGTGTTGAGAACATGTTAAATGCTCCTTTAATAAGAAGGTCACAAACTATTGGAGAAAAATGGACCAAAAACCTGAACAGACACTTCTGAGAAGGAGAGAGATCTGTTTGGCCAATCACATAAACGAGATGCTCAGCATTATGGGTCAAAATGCAAATCAGGACCATAAGGAGGTACTGGTTCATGCACTATCAATCAACAAAAATGAAAAAGTCTGATGTTAGCAGGTGTCGGAGAGTTAGCATTGATGGAGTGCAGATTGGTGCAACCACTTCAGACAATAGCTTGGCATGGTCCCCTAAAGTTGAACATGCACATATACTATTTAACTGAACAATTCCACTTGCAAGTATGTACTCATGGGAAATGTTTGCACGTGTATAGACTAGGTACGAGGATGTTCATAAAAGCACTGTTTACATGACCAGAAGGAGCTGGTGATCTCGACCCAACTACCCTCTCTCCCCACAGGGACACTTGTTGACCTTTCCTTCTCCATGCAAATCGCTCTTGTGATTTGAGGCTGTGGGACCAGCAGTAACCCACACAGAAGCATAGTGGAGAAACTGTGCCCCTGCCCTATCGATTCAAAAAGAGTTGTTTCTACTATATGATCTAGGAAGTGAAATCAGCACCTCCTCTGCGTTCCCATGTTCACTGCAGCATTATTTACAGTCGCCAAGATGAGAAAACATCCTCAGGGGCCATCCAGGGATGAGCGGATAAAGAAATGGTGGTGCATATACACAGTGGAATATTATTTGGCCTTAGGAACGAAAGAGACCCTGCCATTTGCAACAACATGGATGGACCTTCGGGGCTGAGTGAAGTGAGCTGGACACAGAAAGGAAAGAGCTGCATGACCTCATTTGTATGTGGGATATAAAAAGAATTGAGTCCATAGAAGCAGAGAGTCAACGGTGGTTGTCAGGGGCGGGGAGGTGGGTGACATGGGGAGATGCTGATCAAAGACACAAAGTGGCAGCTATGGCTGATGAATAAATCTAGAGACCTCAAGGGGGGGGGGGGAAGCACTGTATATTAACAAGCACCTGTGAACAATCCAAATGACCGAAATAAAATATTATAGGATGAAATATTAAAGAGGAGCCAAAACAAATGAGAGACAGCCACATACGACAGTAGGATGAATCTTAACATTATTAGTCCTACCAATAAACATTCATGACATCTTTTCTATAAAGTCAAGAACGAGGCGTCCACACTTTTTTGAATACATATAAGAAACAAAGAGACAAAAAAAGAAAGCAAGGAAATACTGAACATAAACCAGAAGGAAGACTCACTTTGGCTTGGGAGAAGCAGGGAGATAGGGTGGGGGTGAATGTATATGGTTATATGTGAGTTATCATCTTATTGGCAAGGTTCTAGTCCTGTGTGTGTGTGTGTGTGTGTGTGTGTGTGGTGGGGGGTGTTTCATGAGTACTTTCTGGATTATTAAATATAACAAGCTAAATAGATAAAAGCAGGTCATGCATGGGTCAACAGTGAGCGTGTTTCCTGGACTGAGGATTAGAATTACTCCAATTCTGGGCACTAGTGCTCCAATGAGAAAAACTCGAGTTAAACAAAAGTTAGAACAGGGCACAGGAAATGAGACTGTTCACGAGAGGAAACTTGGGAAGCGATGATAGATTGAAGGAAGAGTCAGTTTGAAGGGACAGATCCAAGGTTTGGAGCGCCAACTAAAAGCCACATCCAGAGGCCTCTCCTAAACTGCTCGAAGGAAGAAGTTACACAGACCTACCTGGTGAATGTCTTTCCTTTTACAGACATTTTCGTCCATTTCAAGCGTACCCTCCAACACCACTCAGCGACACCAGGGGAGAGCCCAAAGGTCTTCAACAACGAGGGCCTGGGCTCTGCGGCTTTTCAAGATAACTAAGATCGCTCGTCTGCAAAGACTGGTCTCACGCTATCTTATTCCTACAAGGCATTAAATGTGAAATAAGGCCTTGCTTGGCGGCTTGCCACGAAGGATCCTTTTACAACTTCTGTAACCTACGCTAAAAGCACCCAGAACTCGGTAAGGCATATCACAGTGCTTTGAGGGCTTGGTCATTTCCAGGCAATGAGTGTGTGTTTTGTAAATATGCATAACCTTTACTGTAATTCCATGATTGTACAAATATGAAAGCTGGCTCTGCTTTTCAGACTCTCTAGGATCTGGGAAAAAACAACTATCTGTAACATCAACCTCTGGGCTGTGTCCTACTGTTGTGGCACACAGTAGGCACTTCATGAATGTTTGCTGAGTACACTGGCATTGTTTTCCAAATAATAATTTTGAAGACCCTGGGTTGCAAGAGAAAACACTTGTCGAGTGAGCATTCACATTTCTACAGATTATATTTTATACAGCAAAAAGTGACCTAAAAAGATGTCTTTCTGGGGCTCTGTCAAAAGAATAGTTGAAATTTGGGACTGTCTATGAAATTAAGGACACAGCCATTACATGTGAGATCAGTCACTGTGGCAAAGACGCCTTCACAGTATATACAGAATCCAGGGAGTCAGAAAACAACACACATACACCCCTCCACCCAGATTTAGCAACAGCGACCAAGAGATTACAAAATTAATGAGACAAAACCCTCCTCCGTGAAGGACCATCTCGTTAAGATGACAAATGCTCCAAATCACTTTGATGTGTACATCGAATCTGTTAACCAAAGGCCAGCGACAGGAACAGACATATGGGAAAGTGGAAGAATGAATCCAGACCTTCCCCATGAGGCTATCCGTCAGAAGGAGGCATTGGTGAGAGACTATAGCAAGAGGAAGATGAGTCACATTTCCCGTCCACTCAGGGCTTACTATCTGAAAGGAGAAAACTCTCACGTACTTTGCAGAAGATCATAACCAAGTCCGTGCATAAACACATGATCATACTTTCCCAACTGAGGTCGTTTACATTAAAAAAAAAAAAAAAGCAACAACAATAAAACCCTGAGCTCCCCCGCCCCTCATTGCTGCTCTTTCCACTATTAGTCCCACTTGCCAATAGATTTCATTCTTTTTGCCATCCAAGCACATGTGTGTTCATTTCCCCCTAAATCAGTGGTTCTCAGCCTGTGGGTCGCGACCCCTTTGGGGGCCAAACGACCCTTTCACAGGGGTCGCCTAAGACCATCGGAAAACACATATATAATTACATATTGTTTTTGTGATTAATCACTATGCTTTAATTATGTTCAATTTGTAACAATGAAAATACATCCTGCATACCAGATATTTACATTACGATTCATAACAGTAGCAACATTACAGTTATGAAGTAGCAACGAAAATAATTTTATGGTTGGGTCACAATATGAGGAACTGTATTAAAGGGTCGCGGCATTAGGAAGGTTGAGAACCACTGGTCTAAATGAACTTGCTCCCTGGTTTGCTCATTTCCAAGTGTTAAGTCATTTCACGTGTGTGTGTGTGCGCGCGCAAAGTCTGCCTGCACAGCCCATCAGCCAGGCTCTTTCTTGAGTGCCGTCACGCTGTTGGCTTGACCTGACTTGTATTTGCTGAAATATGAAGGCACCAGAGGCGTAAACAGACTTCTCCTGGCTCCTGGCTTCCCGGGAGAGGGTGGGGCAGACACGGTAAAGGCGCTTCTTTTGTCCTTTGCTCCCCAGCATCTCCCCCAGCTCCAAATTTGTTGCCAGCCTGTGCTTTAGATGCCCATCCCGACTGGCTCCATTCAGTAAAAACAAACTCATCTACCAACGCACACTCGGGGAGCTTGGGCTCAGCATGTCAGTATTGGATGATCTGACATCACGCGTCCTTCAGGCATGTCCCCTTTGTCTGTGTTTGCACCCAAACACAAAGCAACAGAGGAGGAAGTGAGGGGGTGTGCAGAGCTTCATGATAAATCACAATAAACATAGGTTGGCCGGGGTTTCCCCCCCATGAAACTGTTAGTATAATTTACATACAATAAATGACACATACTTAAAGTGTACCTACACTCTGAGGATTATTGGCATCTGTGTATGTTGTGAAACCGTCCCCGTGGAATTCCTAATATTTCTACCAACGCCAAACGCGTTACCTTGTGAGTATGGCCAGTTTTTTTCTTCAACCTGGAAGCCCTTTAGGTTGTAAGGGAAATCTGACCTCACCTAGAAACCCAGGGCTTACCATGGGGTTCCGCAGGGGGAAAAAAAAATCTCTGCAGCCAACAAAAGACTTGCGACTTGCAGTCTGACTCACCCTCAGTCCTGGGGCGCATACTCGGGCTCTGATAAGAGGCAGTCAAGCTGTCCTCTCTTTGTTTATAATGAGTCATGCTGGAAATCAGGCAGCTACTTTTTTTCTCTCTCTCCCATGTCATGGTTAGGCAAGAATCAGAGGCAGATGCATCCCCATTCAAAGTGCAGCCATCCGTAGTGTCCGGGGACTCCAGCGGAGCTAGGTTAGGACCTGTGACTCAATGGCGACGCCTACCGGTGGAGACGGGCAGCGCCACGCCTTGGCATTGAGACCTGCCTGTCTTTCTTCCCACACGTCAAGGACAGATCTTAGGGAGTTAGAGGTTTGCAAGAGGAATGGAAGAAGCAGCTGACATTTTTGTGCATCCTGTCCCCTCTTCCTCCCAATTATTAGTGACAGAATGGGGCGTGAGTCACAACTTTCAGGTTATGCCCACACTGGAGCAATGAAACAACTTAATTGCTTCAATGATGAACCTTCTGCAGCTGCAACCACCCCCGTGGTAGAGCTCTGGGCTGTGAGCCAACAGCATTCTGCGGTTCAAATTGTGAAGGGCCAGGTTTAAAAAGCCACAGTTGTGATTCTTTTAGCCAATGCCTTCTTGGCAACAATGCGAAAGTCCTCCACACACACGTGTCCTCATGGGAGCGCGGGGGATGTTTCCACCAGCATTAATGTCACGATCAAGTCAGCATAAAGTAGATTCATCTGCTGTTTCCATGTATTATGGCAAAGGGCTGTTTTGAGAACAAATCACCATAGCAACGCAGCCACCCCGGTTACAGTAAGCTCAGGACGACCAAAATAAAAATCCTTACCAAGTCTCAGGATTGGCTAGTGACTTTCAGTTTCCAGAAAACATTAGCCAGCACATATTTTGGTTTCATAAATTGCTGAAAGTGATGCTTTAAATAATAATAAAACTATACGGCCGAGCTACCAACAGAGGGTTCCAGGCCATGCCCTCTGCCAGCTTAAACACAAGCAGACCTCACTGCCAAACGGCAGCATTTTGTTGTGAAAATAGAGGCTTCAGAAGAAGGCTCCGTGCACTTGATGGTGACTTACCCGTTCCCATTCCAAGTTGGAGGCACATGGTACCATAAATGCTGGTTTTTAAGCAGAGACAAGTCCATACAGAAACAGGTTTTCTGTTGATGTGAAAGGAAGACAAGCAAAACCACTCTTTTTTCCCTCCACCCCCAACACTGGGTGTTGGTTCCATTAATTACCTGTTCTCTCTCTAGCATCTTCCTTCCCTCGCCCCACTCTGTTCCTTCCTTCTGATCACCAGTAAGCAGAACAGCCTTTGACGTGCTGCTCGCCCCTTCTCTTCTTCTGCATCCGCACTGGTTCATGGCTTCCCAGCCCCTCAGCCGGGCCTGTGCCCGAGGGCTTCCTGGACCACCATCCAGGGTGACCAGAGCTCTCTGCAGGGCTGGACCCTGAGGCCACCAGTGTTCATTCGGCTCAACTCCCAATCCTGGGAGTCACTCCCTTGAAACTCTCACTCTCTCCTCTTTTGATCCTGGTTGTTGCATGATTCAGAATCTTCTTCTAATAGTCTGTCTCCTCCGTCTTCTCACCTAAATCTTGGCACTTTCTAAAATTCTGTCTCTTGCGTACTTCTTTGCGTTTAGCATTAGCTGATGTCTTCGATTCTCACTTCTATTCGGATGCTTACTTCATCTTAAAATGAGGCCGTCTGCCTGTCTATGGGTGATCGCACAATCAACTTGATAAAAATGGAACTTCAGCCCTGGCCGGTTTGGCTCAGTGGATAGAGTGTCTGCCTGTGGACTGAAAGGTCCCAGGTTCGATTCCGGTCAAGGGCACGTACCTTGGTTGCGGGCACATCCCCAGTAGGGGGTGTGCAGGCGGCAGCTGATCGATGTTTCTCTCTCATCGTTGTTTCTCTCTATCTCTCTCTCTTCCTCTCTGTAAAAAAAAATCAATAAAATATATTTATAAAAAAAAAATGGAACTTCATCGTCTTCCCCACACAATCAGGTCCTTCTCCAGACGCTGTTTCTGTGAACAGCTCCGTCATTTCCCGAGCCTGGGCTTAAACGCTCCGTGTTATTTAGACGCTTCCTAGGGGTATATTTTCATTGCCACATCCCACAGACTGTCCTTTGATGCTTCTTTAATTTGCATCCTTCTCTCCATTTTCAGAGCTGTAATCTCAGTCCTGGCCCTCATCACCTGTGGCTTAGATTGTTACAACAGTTTCCAAGATGGTCTTCGCACCTCCAGTCCTTGCTGCCAGGTAGCAAGGTTTGGTAGAAAGAAAGTAGGCTTTGGAGTTGGAGCCTATCTCTGCCATTTTCTTCAGCTGTGGCTTTAATTTTTTAATCTCTC
>NW_005363938.1:789843-805626 GCF_000412655.1 Myotis brandtii | reverse complement strand
AATGGGGGAACACATCCGGCAAACTCTAAGCGCTCAGTATCAATTCCTTCCCGTTTCACAAGCACTACTGCCAGATGGAAATTTTAAAACAGACTTCTTGGTTCCTTATTCAGACATTCATTTTTCTACTGAAATAAGAACAAACTCCCCAAGCCCAGCGCTAAAGAGATTCCTACCGTCTGGCCCGTGTACTGCTCCCATTCTGTCGTTCGGGATTCCTTCCTCAAACACCGCCATTCTGTTTCCCGTCTGTTTCTTTGCTGACACTCTGGACTTGGACTGAAGTACGCGGCCTGCATCTCCGTCTGATAAAATACTAGATCTTCTTTAAGATTCGTCTTAAATTGTACCTTCCCCCAAGGCCATTCCTGGTTCCTACAACTCGGTATGTCATCTTCCTCTGACCTCCAGAGCACGTCCGCCTCTCTGGGGGCATTTTTTATTATTCCACTTGCTCATGTTCTTCCCGTGGCGTGTCTTCACGGCAAGACTGAACGCCCCTTGACGGCAGGGACCGTGTCAGCCTCAGACCTAGAGAGCCCTCTGCCCTGTGCAATGACTGCCTTATGCCGAACACAAACCTGCAATTCACTCTTCCCTCCGGCTACGAAACCATCTTTTCTCCCGAAGCTTCTGTTGAGTGTCACCCTTCCCAGAAACTACCCAGGGGAGCAAATCTCTTAGTGAGGGGCATTCTCTCACTAACACCAAATTCTGGAGCTCATAATTACAGAAAAGTATCCCCAAATATCATCATCTCAAATATACGGTGCCAATCATCTCATCAGACTTGGTTTATTTACATGTTTCATGAATCCCTTGGTTGAAATCACAAGTTGATTTTGTTTACCTGTCTCCTGGGCCCTAAGGGAGCAGCATTCTTTTGATGTACAAACATTGTCATCATGCAAATCGACCCTTGAGAATATCTAAAATTCCTTTTCTTTCTGATTCATGTGTCAGTGTCTTTAATACAGATAGTCAATGGTACACAGAAAAAATCAAACTCAGATGATTCAGTTGTGCTTATGAAAATAAAACAAGAAACAGGGGTCTACAGAATCAGTTTCTTAAAATGAGTCCATAGTTCTTAAACATTTGATCAATTTATAGTTTTTAATATTGAGATCTTTATAGTCTTTAATATTGAGTTTCAAAGTATATATATATACAGGTTTATGTTATCCATCTTATAGTTTACAAGGTTTAACTTTAGGATGAATGAGGCTGGAAATATGGTTTTATCATTATATGAGAGCTCATGTTGCCAATACCATTTGCAAAGTATAATTTTCAAAAAAGTGACAACATTGACTCATACAAACCTTTTACTATTTCCCTTTGTTTGGATTGGTGTCCTTAAACAATCCAAGAAAAGGGCTTCAAATCTATAGCAAATTACTATTGTACCACAAATTAATTTTGCTAACTAAAATTTTAAGAAGTAAGCTGGTTTAATGGCTGATGAAATGATATAGGCTATCTATACTAATAATAGAGGAATATGCAAATTGTCTGGGACACCATCACAGTAACAGTAACTACAGAACAGCAAGTTAGTGAGGGACAACCAAATGACTGAACAGCAGGTAGTGTGGGGCAAGCAGGCCGGCAGGGGGGGCAGTTGGGGGTGACCAGGCCAGCAGGGGGGGCTGTTAGGAGCAATCCTGTGGATCGGGCCTAAACCGGCAGTTGGACATCTCTCAAGGGGTCCCAGATTGGCAAGGGTGCAGGCTGGGCTGAGGGGACTCCCCTCCCCCAACCCCACCCCCGGTGAACAAATTTTGAGCACCAGGCCTCTAGTGCAGAAATAAAAATACAAAACTATTTTATGTCCCTCCAGGCAACAGCTTTTGTGATGCTATTGGACAAGAACCCAGCCATCTCCCGCACAAATTTTGTGCACCGGGCCTCTAGTGCAAAAATAAAAATACAAAACTGTTTTATGTCCCTCCAGGCAACAGCTTTTGCGATGCTACTGGACAAGAACCCAGCCATTTGAAGGGAGAGTGTCCCTATGAAAACTTTCGTAGGCTGAAATGGCGTAAAGCGAAGAAGCAAAGACCAGTAATTTACATGGAAAAGTTTTTGAGCATTCCCAGACCCGAATTTGACAGGCACATAATATCTCACTTTGTTTAACACGATCAATACACTTAATTACATCCAGTTTTCTGATAAGAGTAACACCCTTACACGCTCTCCCAGGCTTTTTCTGACACTGTAAGGCCTCATCTTGCTGACGGATGTGCAGAGTGGATCCAGATGAAGCTCAGAGGCTCCCAGACACAGTTCAAAGCTGTATGGCTGGATGCTGAGTGAGTTCCTCAAGGAAGGAGCTGACGGGCCGCTCTCACTGCCCGGGGTGCCTGCTGCCTCTATGAGAGCTTGCTGTGAAATAAATGCTAAATGTTATTTTTGCTTTTTGCCTTTTTTCGTAAAAGTGAAAATCCCCGGGTACAATGAAGGTCTGTTGCAAAAGCGAAGTGGCGTAATGTGAACTTTCCAAAAATGTATACCTGTATTGCTATCAGGTTTTCTGCAAGTTAACCCGTCTGTTCTTACAAAGATGCACAATAGCCTTCCTAATCAGTCAGCGTGAGGTTTACTGCCTTAGAAAATCAGATAATCCCCTGGAAGCACAGGCTGTGGGGCAACATCCAGCTCTTTACAGAGAGGGTGCTCAGAACTCACTTTGACCTCTTTCCAAGTTTTGCATACTTGCTCTTGACACTATTAACTAAGAGGTGCATGAAAACAAACCAATCTGCTTTTTCTGTGACTGTCTGTAATTAGATATATAAACGTGGACACTAACCAGTCTCCCATTCTCTCCTCCCACCACTCACCACCAGTGTTTCATCAGGGACTCTGGAGTCAGACCCTAGGGTTCCATCATTTACAACTGGGTGACGTTAGGTAAACTACGTAACGTCTCTGTGCCTCAGTTTCACAGAGTAAAATATTTTAAATAGTAGTACCCTTATAGCTTTGTTATGAGGATTAAGTGAGATAACATACCAGTTCCCAGTAAATATGAGTTACATTACTACTACAAAGAAAGGGTTAATTATTCTAGTAGGGTCTTTATTACGACATTACAACATTTTGAGAAATAACCTGTCTTACCCCTTGTTAAGGGATTTGGTTCTACATTTTAAAGCAGAAGCAAAATAATTAAATCATAGTAATGAGCCAATTAGTTAACTAATAATTAACTTGTTAAGGGATTAATAGATTCTAGATGTGTCAAAGGATAATTCACTTCTTTCAAAGGAACAAAAATGGATGAGTCAGGGGTGGCAGGAAATTAATCTCCGTTAAGACGTCCAGGCTTTGTGCTCACCACATAGTCATTATATGTCAACAAATGAGTATTTCAGAAGGAGAATAGGTGTTTTTTTTCTTCCTTAAGGAGAATTGCTACAAAATAATAATAATAAAAAAACACCCAAAGAAAAATATGCTGAAGCCTTAGAAAGTGGATTGACCAAGCACGTCACACGCAATAGCAGTGGTTCAAAGAGCAGTTCAGCTTTAATCATTTATTCTACAGAACAAAAAAGAAACCAAACTAAATACTCTCTGAATCAAAAATTATATTTACTAACACAATGGTAAATATAATGCACTGGGAATTTATGCCCTTTCAGTATGTATTATTTTTACTTTACTCACAGGGTGCTGAGGAAAATACTGAATAAATACACATTTTATTAAAAACACACAAACTCTGTTACAAATTGATATAAATCAGTTATGTCTCCATCCCACCCAAATTTTGGCTTTCATACCCTTAAGTCAAAAAACAGTCCTGTAAGCCACGGAAAACCTGTGGATAAAGACGGTAAATTAAATACTGAAGTTGAGAATCAAACAGGAAAGAGCTACAAATCAAAATACAAAGCGAAATAATTAAGAAAAATGGCAACTCATGCAGAAGTCTGGCTACATTTTTATATACTTGAGTCCGAGAAGAGAATTTTCCTACAATGTTGGTTTTTAAGAGGACATTTCTAGGTTAAACTAAACACCAAAGAGAAGGGAATTTCCCTAAAGAGATTTCTGAGCCAAAAGAAAATCAAATTATGCTTGAAAAACAAAAGCAAAGACTAATGTCTGCCACTTTGCCCCCACCCACTTCTTCAGATTTGCTTCAGGGTAGGCTTTCCTGTTCAAGGCCATTTATTAATTTTATGCTCTCAACACAACCCAATCTAGATTTAACCCTCTATGTTCCCAATGGGTTGAGGAATGGGACTAAAGTTATTTTTAGTCCCCCATGAGCTGGGAAACTGCATCCTGGCTGTACTAAAACATATGTAGACATGTTAAGCCTCAGATTGAAGAAACAGATCGAAGAAACAGCAACTTATTGTCAAAGGACATTATTTACGGCCACTATTAAAAGTGATTTCTTCTTGTATAATTTTAAGGAAACATAGAGGCACAGTGACGTAAACAAATCAACTTATCACACTATTTTATATGCTCAAGTTTTTATGTAAAAAACACCAAGTAAAATAATGCTGATCTCAAGTTTTTAAAAAGCTAAGCGTGAGTTCATATGTATACTGGATGTTTCTGACTTTCAAAGAGAAAGGCAGAGCTAACAAAATGATGCTAGAATATAAAGTGTTATAGTAATTTTTCAACTGTGCCTTTCTAGTTCGTTTGCCACACAAAAAAAATTTGATAAAAGTAAACACGTGATGGTGTATTAAAGGCTTCCCACAACTGGAGACACATTTCAAATACATACATTTAAGTTGGGAGAGGACGCGGCGGGGAGAGCCTTTCATTCATAATGACCACGTAGAGTCATTAGAAACTATCGTTCATACGTCAAATATACATGAGACGATGCACCTGTTTTCAAATGTCCACTAGGTACAATGGTAAGTAACAGCACTGGAGAGTCAGGGGCCACTGGCTTTCTAAATACAATGAACACTAGTACCTCAGTTGTACTAATAACTCGGATTGTTTAAAATGGTAGCTTTAAAAGCTTATTTTTGAAAATTTAACTTGTAATAAAACCCTTATCAAAGAATGTGTTGTCAGGTTCTTCCTTTTATGTAATGAAAGAACAATAAAAGGCAGGTGGAATGTACAAGAAGAAATAACGAAATAATAGAAATTACATACCTCAAGCTAAACTGATAGGATAGGGTGAATAAAAATGATATTAACCGTGATTATTTGAGGTGGTACGGCTATTTTAAAGTTCCTTTTAATTATGATTTTAATGGTATGTGTATCTGACATTTTTGTTTTCTATTCTCAAGGGTATATTTTAACCCTATTTTAAACAAAATTAGTAGCCCAAATCTTTAATCTACCTTAAACTAATTTTTGTTTCTTGTCCTCTTCTCTACTCTCCAAATCTCTGAACAGAGTTTTACAATAACCAATAGGGCTCTTTGATGCCCCTCAATTCATTTTTGCAAGTATCCTTGCAAAATCCACATATACTTTAACTGTATTAACATTCATTAACATACCAAGAAACCAAGGAATCAGTATGGTTCCGTTTGGAGAGGACAGTTAAAAGCAGTGCTTTTGTTAAAGTTGAAGCCCATTTTGTGTTACATGGTCCACTGTGTCCTCTGAGTTGAGACTTAGTGCGACAAAGAAAAACATGGCTGACACTAAAGAAACATTACACTGTGGGATATGGCTGGTGGAACTGATGTCTACATCAGCTCTTGAGGTAGAAATTTTACTACTCATTATTAAATATGTGACTAATACTTAAGTCAGCGGTTCTCAACCTGTGGGTCGCGACCCCTTTGGGGGTCGAACGACCCTTTCACAGGAGTCACCTAAGACCATCGGAAAACACATATATAATTACATATTGTTTTTGTGATTAATCACTATGCTTTAATTATGTTCAATTTGTAACCACAACATGAGGAACTGTATTAAAGGGTTGCAGCATTAGGAAGGTTGAGAACCACTGACTTAAGTTAATAATGTTTAAATATAAAAGTTTAAAAACTGCACAAAGATGGTATGAATGCCCCTTATGTACACCTTAAAAGTCAAATGAAATCAATCAGGTTTACAATGAGATTTTTTTTCTTTATGAATTTTTTAAAAATATTTTTTTTATTGATTTTTCTTTTGAGAGAGAGAGGAAGGAAGAGGGAGAGAGAGAAAGAAGATGAGAAAAACATCAATCGGTTGCCTCCCACACACACCTTGACTGGGGATCAAATGGGCAACCTTTTGGTGTACGGGATGATGCTCAACCAACTAATAAGCCACGTCGGCCAGGGTTCTTTATAATTTTTTAAATACATATATATATATATATTTCTTTAGAATTTTATATAATCTATAAATTGATTTTCCAGTTACTTCCAGTCCTTTTAACTCAACTTAAGGAAGGAAAACAAAATCTTTAGGATGTTAACTATCAGTAAAAACAGAATTCTAAGCGTTCCTCACCTACACCATAAAATTCTGTAAATAGGTAATTCATTTTATGTTTTAAAAATACTGGTTTGGAACAACTGAGTGCTACATCTGTATTTATTCAGGTGTCTAGAATATTAATCTGCCAGTTTTAGAGGTGGTTGTCTTAAATTAGTAGGAGGACGCCCCCATGAGTTTTCTTAGAGGCAGACAGGTGGCAGAAGGATGTCTGAGGAAGATGTGGGGGGAAACTGGTCAGGGGTGGCAAAGAAATGTTTCCTTCTCAGAGTTCCAGGGGCCCTCTACAGACAGAGGGTGAAAACACGATTGTGTGCTTTGTCCATCTGTGCAGGACACATAAACTCCAGCTTGTCTCACAAGTGGCCGTCTATAAGCACTTATAGAAACTTTACCTGATCCTGATACACCTTATTCAAAAACTGAACACACGCACCCGGGCATGGACAGCGCAGGGAGGGAGGGAGAGCTGGCACGAAAAGGTTAAGAAGGTGCTTAAATGCAAAGTTCAGGGAGAAATCTTGGCTTCTGATCCACTGAACTACGAAACACAGCACAATCATTAAAAACATGGGGAGAGAATGAAATACTGAGCTCATCATTAATAATGACCTATCACAGCTGGCAAAGAGCAGTTGACAAGCACAGTCAGGAGGTAAGTAAACAGCCACCATTGTTCACTTTTTCCCTTTCCCTTTCGATAGAATCTCTGCGTAAGAGGTGTGAATGAAGTCATAAAGCTGCTTGGCGTTTGCAGCGTTCCCCAGGATACTTGCGAGCTTGTCTTGTGACAGGCTTGCTAATTCCGCAATGTTCTTCACGTGGCTCATCAAGGAGCGACAGTTTTTGGCATTCACCCCCGGCATCTTTAACAAGAAGTCCTGGGGGCCAGGATTATACTTTTCTGACTCGGGGAGGGTTCCAGAATCCGCTGTGACAGCCATGGCTGTCGCCGCATCAGGCTGCGGCTTATTTTGTTTCAGCTCCTCAAACAACTCCGCGGTGGCATGAGGGGACGGGCACCAGAGAAGCCGGAGTTTGGGGAAGTGCAGGGTGAGGAGAGTGAGTTTGGAACTAATGTCGTTGCTGGAGATCTCCTGATGGAAGGCGCCTCGGGCAACGAGAGAGAAAGGCTTGCTGGGGTCAAACTCGATCAGCAGCACTGGTCGCTTGTAGTAGCGGGACATGGAGATGCACTGGCTGTAGAGGCGGCCGTTGTTTAAAGAGCCGATCAAATCGCTGATGCTCTTGCGTTCCACACACATTTCTGGAGTCAGAATGTAATCACCAACCTCTAAGGTCACTGGCTCAATGTCAATGCCCCGACGATGGATCAGAGATGGGAGTTCACTTCGAAACTCACGCATATCCACCACTATCGTTTGCTGTATACTTTTCTGTTCCTGGCCACCTATTAAGAAAAAGTAGCATTTTAAGTAATGTTTCTGAGGGAGAATTTGTAGAAGATGGAATACAACAATTAAAGTTTAAAATTATTTTTTTTATTAATCTATGATGCATGGTTACATAGTACGGTGTTAATATTCCATATTTTTCTATATTTTAAAAAAGGCTTGTTTATAAAGTAAATAAAGGCAATTTCTCTTAAGCTAAATAGAACGAATAGGAAAGTTAGAATCAATGGGTGCTTCCTTTCTAACAATGATTCATAAATACCAGCATGTGCTATCACGTTCCCTCTGCAGTTCCCTCTGCAGTCCCTCATCATTGCACTGAACACATTTCACTGGTTACGTATTCCCAGTTCCTAGGGCAGAGCCTGGCACACTGCAGATGCCTAAAAATACTCGCTGAATAAATTGCCTTACGAGCTGCTGGGAACCATTTTGGAACTTTGAGTGCTTATATCAATGGGTCCCGAGGTGGGAAAACGGAAGACGGTAGGAAAAGCAAGAACACCGTGGAACAGAGCTCCTCACACTGTAATGTGCATGTGAACCACCAGGATCATGTGAAAGAGCAAATTCTGTTGTGTTTTGTTTTGTTTTTTAATTCCTAATACCCAGATTTACTCTTTTTTTCAAGTTAAATTTATTGAGGTGGCATTGTTTGCTAACACTGTATGTGCCAGGTGGCTGATTCTATAATACATCATCTGTATAGTGCCTTGTGTGCTCACCACCCAGAGTCGAGTCTCCTTCCCTCACCACGTATTTGACCCCTTGTACCCTCTCCCTCCTTCCCCCACATATAAGTGAAATCATATGGTAAAGAGCAAATTCTAAACAGGGGTTGGCAAAAGTAGGTTTACAGTTGTGAGACTACAAAACAGTTTATTCTTGTATCATTATTTATTAATTATTACGTTATTTATTTGTATTGCCACTATAAACCTACTTTTGTCAATCCCAGGCTCTGTCTGAGGTAGGGTCTAAGACTGCATTTATAATAAGCTCTCAGGGGATGCTACTGCTTCTGGGTTAAAGACTTCACTACACAAAGGCTGTGGTAGGCAGAATAATAGCCCGTAAAGAGGTCCATGTCCTAATCCCCGGAACCCGTACATATGTGACTTTATATGCAAATGTGATTAAATTACAGAGCTTAAGATTGGGAGACGACTTGGGATTATCCAGGCAGGACCAAGTGTCCTTACAGGTGAAAGAGGAAAGCGGGAAAGTTAGAGTTGGAACTACTGTCTTTGAAGGTGGATGAGGGGGCCATAAGCCAAGGAATGCAGGCAGCCTCTAGAACCTGGAAAGGAAAGGGGTTCTCTCCCAGACCCCCAAGGAGGAATGCAGCCCTGCCAACACCTTCATTTTAGCCCAGTGAGACCCACAGGACTTTGGAATTATCTATCTATATATATATAACCTTAATATGCAAATAGACCGAACGGCCGAACAACCGAATAACCAGTCGCTATGACATGCGCTGACCACCAGGGGGCGCACACGGAACATGGTGGGCATCGGCAGCAGGCAGCAGAGCGCGGAACATGGCAGGTGTTGGCTGCAGCGTGATGGTGGAGCAGGTGAGCAGGGGCGCCAGACCAAGGCAGGGCACCAGTTGCTGTCATCGGGGTGGTCCTCTGGTGGTTACTGAAAATTCTTTGCTCCCATGTGCCCTGCCTGGTGCTCACACCCACTGCCGGTGCCTGGTGCCGGCCCCGATCACTCAGTGCCATCAGCAGGTGTGAGCGGCAGCTGCCGGCCCCGATCACCCCTCAGGGCTTCTCCACCTCCCCTTGCTCCTGAGGGGTGATTGGGGCCGGCAGCCGCCACTCACACCCGCTGATGGTGTGGAGTGATTAGGGCCGACACCAGCAGTGGGTGTGAGCAGGGCCAGCACCATCAGCATGTGGGAGTGGGAGCGGGGCTGCCGGCAGAGAGGGGACTAGGGGCTGTGGTGGGAGGGGCCAGGCAGGGGCACGAGGATGGGCCGAGACCTGCCCCTGTGCCCACCACAGCCTTGCAGCCCATAGTTCCTTTCAATGTGCACGAATTCATGCACTGGGCTCCTAGTAAGATAATAATTGTAACATAATTAATGTGTGTTGTTTCAAGCCACTAAGTTTGTGGTAATTTGTTACAGCAGCCATAGGCAACTAATACAGGGCTCAGAGGACTGAACTCAAAAGGACAGATTTCTGTGAGTAGCTTTCTGAGTGGTACCTCCACGCTCAAATCTATCTTCCTTCACACTGCCTTACATTCTAAAGTTCTGCATGAAATGCCACCAACCTGTTCAAGTTAATAGGAATCTTCTTCCAAAAGACCTAGATGCTCTGAGGCACTGTTTCCCAAAGGATGATCCAAGGACCACTGAGACGCTTTCAGATCTACTGAACTGGAATGCCTATGAACTGAGGCCTGTAAGTCCACAGTTTTAACAAGCATCTGGGGTTATTTTTATTTCTTAATAATCCTCACCCAAGGATATGTTTTTATTGATTATAAAGAGAGGAAGGTAGAGAGACAGAAAAGAGAGAGAGAGAGAAATTATCGATGTGGGAGAGAAACATTGATCAGCTGCTTCCCATACACACCCCGCCCAGGAAACAAACCTGCAACCTTTGGGTGTATGGGACGACACTCCACCCAACGGAGCCACCTGGCCAGGGCTGAGGTTATTCTTAATTACACTAAATTCTGAGACCTACTGCTCTGACTGTGCTTGACCCCACCAAAGGTTAAATCAACTCAATCATATTGCTTTTCTCTGTCACTTACTGATCTCAGCTGCTGCCATGGGGAAATGGATGTGGGAATGGGAAATATTCCTGGGTCAGGGTGCGCTTGGGATTCAGCAGGTCTTGGTGGTCTGCTGCAGTTTGGATACTGCACAGCAATGAGAGTACACACCCCTGGGATCTGGAGAAGCTTCAAGAAGCAATAAACAAATCCAGAAAGATAAGTGGGAATGTACCTAAACAACTCTATCTATCTCTGGTTAAACTGGCTTCTTCCAGTTAAGATAAGAACCTAATCACCATTTACAAAAATTACTTTGCAAAAGTACATTCGGTCTCAACCAACCACATTTAAAAGCAGTGCTGGAACATAGCTAATTTCCAAGCTGGGGTGCATCAACTACACCCCTCTAATTTTACAGGTGAGGAGCCTTAGGTTCAGGAAGGACACAGGGTTACTAAATGGCAGAGTGGAGACGAGGGTTTGGGAGCAGACATCCCTTTTTAAGTTTGTTGAGAAAACCAAGTCTCAGCATAGGAATCTCACAGCCTCCTTTAGAGGCAACGGGAGGGCAGGACTCACCTGCTTTCCGAGTGTCGGTGGGATCACCTGCAGACTGGGAGCCTCTTACCAGGTCTAGGTTTGTTTCACTTCTGCCTTCCCTTTCTTCCGGGACAACCATGCTAGCCTTTTCCCTGTGAGAGAAAAACACTTTAAACATTTTGGAATTAATTTAGAAATTCCAGACTTTCATCTTTTGTAACTTATAATATAGAAAATGACCAACATGACTATAGAGGTAAAAAAGAATACAAGAAATACTTTAGAAGTCAATATGCCCAGACAAGTGATGGGCAAGAAAAAGGATTTTTTGGTTGGGTACTACTTCCCATCTTCCAGAGTTAAAAAAGTTGCTGTTTATTTTCTATTTTATATGTTCTTTAAGCATTTTCAGACATGAAATAAGCATGTAAAAACACTGCAGATAAACTATTGAAACATTTAATTTAAAAACATGCTAATATGTTATTGAGCATTAAAAATAATTTAAATAATTTATATCTCAACTAGAGGCCTGGTGTACGACATTCATGCACTGGGGGGGTAGGGGTGTCCCTCAGCCCAGCCTGTGCCCTCTCGCAGACTGGGACCCCTCAGGGGATGTCCACCTGCCGGCTTACAGTCAGACATCCACCGAGGGGTCTTTAGTGCTGCCACGGAGGAGGGAGAGGCTCCCACCACCGCCGCTGCACTCTCCAGCCATGAGCCTGGCTTCTGTGGGAGCGCACTGACCACCAGGGGGCAGCTCCTGCGTTGAGCATCTGCCCCCTGGTGGTCAGTGCACGTCATAGTGATTGGTTGTTCCGCCATTCGGTCGATTTGCATATTAGGGTTTTATTATGTAGGATACTTTCAGAGTAATCATAAATAGGGATGGTTAAAAATCAACGATTTTAGAAAATAAAAACATACATGATAGAACTCTGATTTAAAAAAACCCATTAAACACTCAATTTTAAAAGAAAAATCAGGGTTGATTCAAGAAAGCAAATTTCCAACTAAGATTTTAAAAAAAAAATCAGCATCTCAGCACTGATTCACTCACTGGTGCATTTATTTAAAAATATTTATCAGTGTGCCTATGTGCTGTGCTAGGTACTCTAGATGCAAATATAGTTACTTGATAATTCTTGTCTTCAAGGTAGCTCAGTACCTTATACTGCTTAAATCAACAGAACTGCACATTCATAACAAAGATTTGTAATCAGGAACTACAACCATGATAAGATCATCTATAACCAAAGAAAAAGTACGTTATATTCTTTTTTTTTTTTTCAGAGAGGAAAGGAGAGGGAGAGAAAGAAACATCAATGATAAGAGAGAAAATCATTGATCAGCTGCCTCCTGCACGCCCCCTATTGGGGATTGAGCCCACAACCTGGGCATGTGTCCTTGACTGGAATCGAACCCAGGACCCATCAGTCTGGAGGCCAACGCTCTATCCACTGAGCCAAACTGGCCAGGGCCTTGAAACAGCAAGTACTGTTTGTGTCCAAGTAGTACAAGATATGACAGACAAGAAGAATAAGGCTGTTCTCTTCCCGGTAGGGCTTGCAACTGAGTTGAGGAAACAAAGCAACCATGAGAGATGGGAGAACATGGAACAAACTGCACTAAAAGAGACTAGGGTGAGGTGAAACAGAAGAGGAATCTTCAATATTAACTAATAATTTCAACAAGGGTTAAACAGCAAAGACTTTCCAAACGGGAGGAAATGAAACCAGATGGACCAATTCCCCAACCACTCTGGATGAAAAGGAGATTTTAGAGCAGGGTACCACTAAATGATACCACTGAAGAACAGATATTATAATTTTAATTTCCATTCTATTTGAAATGATATACAAACGCACAGTTATAATCAGTACACCATTGTAGACGCAAGGTGTTAGACAGCAGTTCCGGTTCAATTTTTCCTCCTTATCCTCAATACCAGTGGCAAGTGTTTCCTGCTGGAAAATTCTTTGCAATGACAATGGCTCTGGCAGCCACTCATTATGTTCCATTATATCTACTAGACCAGTGATGGCGAACCTATGACACGCGTGTCAGAGGTGACCGCGAACTCATTTTTTTGGTTGATTTTTCTTTGTTAAATGGCATTTAAATATCTAAAATAAATATCTAAAATATAAGTCTTTGTTTTACTATGGTTGCAAATATCAAAAAATTTCTATATGTGACACGTCACCAGAGTTAAGTTAGGGTTTTTCAAAATGCTGACATGCCCAGCTCAAAAGGTTCGCCATCACTGTACTAGACTCTAGTTGAGGACAAAGGACCAATCATTCAAAAAAATTATTGCTCTTAAATTTCTTTTTCTTTCACATTTGGGTTAACATTGAGGATTTTCTCTCTTTTTTTATATTCTTTACACTGGCTAAGCTGCACATCACACCTGGGAGCACTCCCGTCTCCTGATGGATTTGTAATCTGTGAGTGGCGGGACAGCATGGTGCAGTGCAGACTCTGGAGAATCCTTATTTCCTGGGTTTGAAATCACTTTTTGAAATTACTGTCTGTGTGGTCTTAGGCAATTCATTTAATGGCTCAGTGTCTCGATTTCATCTGTAAAATGGGGATAATAAAACCTACCTCAAAAAACTGTTACAAGGATTACACATTCTATTTAAGGCACTCGGAACAGTGCCTGGCACATAATTAGTACTATAAAAAAGGTTAGCTGTTATTATAAGTGCACTTTTCTTTGTTTAATCTGTTTTTATTGATTTTAGAGAGTGAGGAAGGAAGAGGGAGGGAAACATCGATGAAAGACAAACAGTGATGGGCTGCCTCCTGCATGCCCCCTCCTGCACAACCCGAGCATGTGCCCGAACAGGGAATCGAACCAGCAACCTTTTGGTGCACAGGACAACGCCCAATCAACTGAGTCATACTGGCCAGACCTAAGTGTACTTTTCTTATAATGTGGTAACCTTATCCCCTAATTATCCATGATTATGCTAAAAAACTGAAGATTACTTTTAAGTGATTCCACAACTGTTTCAATCAATATTGTTAAACAAAACAGCTACTTTACCATTAAATGTTTTAACATAACTGCAAACTGGGTCTGAGAAAAAATATACTTCTGAAACCACAGCTGTGAGGAAAATATTGTCTTCTCAAATTAATTTAACAGAAATCTGCCATAATTATATTCAGTCCCTTGCTTTCAGCATTTACATAATTATTCAAGTACTCTCTATGACAGACACAAAATAATTTAAAAATTCAGATTCCTACTTCCATTTAATCTAAAATACTGAAGTTTCTTATTTTCTCTTCAACATCTTCAGTGATTCGTGAATTGCTTGTACATGACAATATAGGGAGGAGGTGCTGAACTGAAGTCTCTTCCAATGGGCCTTTACTCAAGCCCTCATGCTAACCCATTTTGTGATCATATTTTCTAGTTGTAACATTTCAGATAATCTTGCCCCTTCCTTTGAAAAGCAGTGACCTTTCCAAAACTATGTGTACTCAGAATGTTATTACTAATTTTCTGATCCAGGGAGCATTTTATTATAAACACTTAGAAGTGCAATCTTTTTTCTCTTTACTCATCTGTAATCTACTCATCTTCAGCCCCATCAAACAATCTTTTCATCACCAGCTCGCTTGTTTGATTCATTCTTCTCTGGTTATTTTAAATAGTTGTACTGCTTTTATTCTTACATCACCCATGAAGGAGGTCCTGGCAAAAGCACATTTTCTGACTCTGACATTAAATTTTTCTCCAAGTACAGGTTCAGTGCAAATGCTCTTTCAGTAATGCACCTCACATATATTTTGCTTTTCAAAACAAACACTTCTCAAATTCCCCAGGTTTTCTGGGAAAGTAAATATTTTAAGATTCTAAATAGTATTACTCGCTGATTGCTATTTAATATGGGAAGATCTAACTTATAAGTAGACAATCACCATTGAGAGAGTTTAGAAAATTATGCCAGACCTTAGATAAAATTACATTAACATCTGCAATGGAGACTATTGTATAGATTGAAATGTAGGAGACAGTCCACATTCCGGGTCCTGCTGAGTAAGATTTCCAGTAAGCGCCAGGCTTATCCACACCTCATCACCGAGCCCTCTGATCTACAGAACTACTTACATAAACCAGGAAGGACCTGGGGTCCCCAATACCGTGCTACAATCTGCTAAAGTACTCTTCTCCCTGCTGTACCAGAGAAGAGGCAGCCTCATGAAGGAAGCCTGGGGCATAAAAACTCACCTCCTCAGTACCTTCCTCCCCAGACCCGACAGGGCTCCTCAGGCCACAGCACTGTGCAGGAAGTGTTAACTCAGCAGGCTTGGACTGCTCAAACCCTGCACATTCCTAAGAAAGGCCTGTCTCCTGGGGACTGGCCCGTGGCCAGCTTCTGGGAGATGAGCTCTGAGCCCCTGGAGCATTCTGCCTGGTTTCTGTATGCCTGAGGCCTGGGGCCACACAGCACCAGTTGGATCAGATGCTTTATGCTAAAATGTGTTTTTGCTTCAGGGGTAGAGTCTGTCAGGTTGGTACTCGTGTCTGTGTGACTGACCCTCAATAAAGATGCTCAGCTGGGCGCCCCTGTGGACAACACTGCGTGAGCCGTCATGCACTGCTGCTGGAGAATTAAGCTTG
>NW_005363938.1:768574-789498 GCF_000412655.1 Myotis brandtii | reverse complement strand
TTAGGTTAGGTGGCTCAGGAGGCGGCGCAAGAAATAGAGAGTCCAGTGAATCAGAAAAGAAAGGAAAGGAAAAGGTTTATTTCTGCGTCCCCGGGAGACCCACGTACCCCAAAGACAGGGCACGTGGATTCACGCCAACAGGGAGGGGGGCGCTTTTTTTATACTGCGGTTGGGTGAGGGGCGGGGACATGAGCTGAGGTATTCAGTTGAGGAAGTTTCAGCTGCAGGGGGGTTAGCCAGGTATTCAGGAATGAGTCAGTATCTGTGTGGGGGTCGGTGTTGATTCAGGGAGAAGCCAGTATCTGTGTCTGGCATGCTGATCTGTTAGACATGCCAGGGGGAGTCCATTGTCTCATCACATGTCTGCAAGTATCCTATTCTGGGCTCTCTCTGACCTAACAGGTACCAGCCCACATCCAGGATCACCAGTTCTCTGACTCCATCTCCTAAATCTCTCTTAAATCTGTTCCTCTCTCCTCATCAACTGGATCTTGGCTACCACCTTCTCAGACAATTGCAATAGCTTCCTGACTACTTTCCCTGCTCCATCCATTCCTCAGTTTGATGCCAGAGGGAGCCTTTAAAAGTATACTTAGAACTCTTCAAAGGTGTCTCATTGCCTTTGGAGTCAAGTCTTAAATCTTTCAACAGCCTTCTTGCACCTCTGAACCTTCATACACACCCTTGGTCAACACAACCCCCTGTCCACCTCGTCTACCTAGCGACTAGCACACATTCATGTATCAGCTTAAAGATCACTTCTTCAGTGAGGATGTCCCTAGTCTAACACTGGGTTAGATCTCTTTGACACACTCTCTTGTTCCACCCATCTCTTTTACCTTCATAGCCTGCAACACTCTGCACGTGTCAATTTATTATAATATTCATTGAGTGCTTAATTATTTAATGTTTGTCTTTTCCACTAGAGGACAAGTTCTTGGAGGGCAGAGACATTTTCTGCACCATTGCTGTAACTTAAGCACTTTAAAATAAGCACAGGGCTTGGCACATAATAGATGCTCAATAAATATCTGTTGACTGAATCTTGGGAAAGTAAAGATATAGAAGACACAGAGAGGCACTAAAAACTTTGGACCAAGAACAGATAGTCTATATAATACCTAGTTTGTTATAACTCTTTCTGAAGTACTTCTTCAAAAAACGTGCAACCCCCCAAACACATACCATATAAACCATTCCACAAAACATGTTAATAGAAAATATATTTCCATAGGCTGAAAGGACTGACTAATAATTGTATGACTAGAAGCTGGAAGACTCCATGAATAAGGCACGTCACAATCACAGAGGAGGGAAAAGATATATCCATGTGGTATGCTGAGCCCCTCCATAGGGACTCAATGGCACTGATTCACTCAACACCCCTGGACAAACTGGGTCTGTATATATTTTATGCATATATTGAGAGTCCACAGCCAGTGTTGGAGGATGGTTGTCGACTCTGAAATTTTGCCCAGAACCCTGGCAGGCTAGCTACCACTAAAAAGGGTCTCTGCCTTCCCATTGCCATTGATACACTGCCAATGTTAGAGGCCTGGAAGATGGGTATAGCCGTTATTCTCAGCTCAGGTCATAGTCTCTTCTGGTCTAACCTTTTCTCTGCCTCAACTCCAGGATGCCCTGTCCAGCCCTGCCCTGGCTTCTGAGGCCCCTAATGGGATCATTTGATCCATTTTCCCTCACCAAGCTGTGATCTCCTTGACAGTGTCCTTGGTGGGAGGTTATCAGATTTCTCAAACACTACCAGGGGTGAGAGGTAGCCATCCTGCTGGGAACCAATTCCAGCATGTCATAATTTCAAGAGTTTCATCAAAAGGTTGATGAAACTTGGGAACTCAACAGGGTTGAGTCACACATGTAGTCACCTGTTGGGAATGGCTAAAGGCATTTCCCCAAACCTGAATAGGAAACTGATTGTGGCTGCCAGACAGCTAAAAGGCATCTTAATTTACATGTTATTGCCTCCTACTGGGCAAACACCTGAACAGCCATAGGCTATTCCCCCATTCTGACAATGGACTCTGTACCCTTTGAAACCTTACCCTTTGAAGTGTATTATCTCCTCCTTGCCTTAGGACAAA
The DNA here is from genome assembly GCF_000412655.1 of Myotis brandtii. Lineage (NCBI taxonomy): Eukaryota > Metazoa > Chordata > Mammalia > Chiroptera > Vespertilionidae > Myotis > Myotis brandtii. The sequence goes on along the minus strand of NW_005363938.1, from coordinate 787,396 downwards.
TTGTGTTAATAAAAGCAAGGGTCCTAGACAAGGAGGAAGTCTTCAGTTCCTTTAGCTGAAGGTCCTCTGACCCCCAATGCCTTTCAAAATTATAACTTGTCTCTGGTCTCTTTAATAGTCTCTGGATTCCTATGTCATCTACGCGCAGCCTTTTCCAGATTCCTGAACCCTCTTGATGCTGGGACATGAACCCTGGCACCATCCAGTGTGTGAATATCTCACTGAGAAACATTTTCCTTATATTAAACTAAGAAGCCTTTTCTATTTAGATGTAGAACACTCGTAGGACGAGATGTAGGACACTCGTTCTCAAAAGCATACACTTATGTTCAGATAAAGATCACACCTTTTCAAAAATATTTTCCCAGAGCGATCTACTGATCTAAACTGACCTGGATGTAAAAAGTATTTCCCAGTAAATAGCCAAGCAGTCACGCACCACAGACAATGCAAATTGTACAGGGATTTTTAAAAAAAATCATAGTTCAAAGGAATGGGAGAAATCTTGTGCATGGGGAGAGGAAGAGAGAGTTTTAAGAACATATATCTTAGAAAAGCAGTGTTTTAGTTATATTTCTTTACAGGCACATTTCTAATATCCTATGAAAACACTGAAAAGCAATTGGAGATGGATTTACCTACATGTGATCCTCCCCAACCTCTTCTCCTCTCTGAAAGGGCGAGGGCTACGCCCTCCATCTTGCCCCAGGGTAAGTGCTCCCTCCATCTTACCTTGGCCATGTGCTTGGCAAGGAGCTTCTTCCCGGAAGTCTAAGCCTCTGCTAGCCACACCCAGGAACAAGACACCGACTTGTGCCTGGCCAATCAGCAAGGCCCACAGCCCTTTCTCCTCCCCTTACTCCAACCCCCTATAAAACCCCTCTCTACACAGGGTTCTCTCTCTCTCTGCTTCCTGCTGCTGTGTCGGCGAGGTGGGGGAGCCGAGCTAGCTCGAATAAAGACTCTTTATGCTTTTGCATCGGACCTGGCTGGCTCCCTGATGTGGTTTCTTGGGGATCCTGAAATCTGGGCATAACACTCTCCATCCTCCCAGAGGGCTGTTAGACATTGGCCCGCCCAGAGAAGCCTTTCCAATAGAGTCCGTGCTTTCCTACTGTCTATGCATTACCTGATGAGTTTTTCAAAAGCTTCCTTTTCTTTCCGCAAAGCAGTGAGATAGCGTTGTTCTTCGGTCGAACCTCCGTATATGAGAAAGTAAACCCTGCAAGTGAGGACAGAACTCTTTTAGATTGCAAAGACGTAACTTGTAATCCCTGAAAGGAAGAGCATAGTATTTGAAATCAGCAACCTGAAGTGCTCAAATAGTAAATATTGGACTAAGGATACAAGTTCCATTAATCATACTGAAATTCAGCTGCCTGAACCCCACCTGTTAAAGGTCTCACTGCCACATGGGTCTTTTTCTTTTGCCAAAGGAAGAACAGAGTTTAGGTAAACAGTGAAATAGAACGGGAGGGATAGAATAATTCTTTCCTTATAACTACAAACAAACCAGAAAACACAAAATTTCAGTGGCTTCTCTATTTTCAATGTTTCTTTGCCTCTTTGCCAAACAAGCATTTAAGAAGTTGGACAGTCGTCGTAAAAAGCAGCTTATGAAAGTGCATGTTAGTGAGAAATAAACAAATGAAATCTATATGAACTTTATCTTCACAAGCAATTTCTCAGTTCTTTCTTCATGTCTTAACAGCGCTGAGTCATCGCACATTTTACTTAAGCACACAGACACTGAAGACATATGGATTACAACAGGCTCCTCAAGGAATAACTTGATATATGCTTTTCTTTTAGAAAAGGTCTGCTTTTCTACCTTGCTTATTGCTATGAAGATGAATTAAGCACCGTTTCTGTCCCTTTCCTGCACCTTCTATCAGAGATATTTCCCTTTTGCAGCCCTCGATTTTTCTTTTAGACTTCACCTTCCTAGATTCTTTGAAGTGTGAACAGGGAAGAGACCATTGGACAATGAGTCCAGAGACCTTGGCTCTTCCATGAATGTGCCACATGGCTGAGGGAAGTCATTCACCATTTGTGGGCTTCCATTTCCCTCTGACACAGTGAGCAGCTGAATTCCCAGGTTCCTTCTGATTCTGACATTTTTGTTTGCAAATATCACACTATTTTATTCTCAGGCAACAAAGAACAGACAAGCTATCTACAAAGTTGATCAATAGCAAAGTATGAAAAATTTACCAGCCTATAATTATTTTACCAGCTTCATCTAATCTCTTCATTCTGCATTATTTCTGACCCACTTCCTCCATTCATCTCTACTCTGAAAGGCTGCATTCGTTAAACTGCTAGAAAAAAATTTCTTTGGCTCTGTTTTGTGGTTCAGACTGTGTTCAGGATATTAATTTTGTTGTTTATTTCCCCTCAGATAACTGGAGAGCCAGAACACTATATTCTTTGGGAGGCATCATTTTCTCATCTGATATTTCTGTAGATTGTTCACCTGATTATTTCTTGAAACTCAAGAAAACTCGGCACAATAATTCCTCAAATACTTTAGTTTTATGTGAATGTAACTCAGAGTCACTTCTTACAATTTATAAGAAAGACATTTTAGAAGATTGAAATTATTTAGCTGAGTCATAATGACATTAATTTTGGGGAGAAGTCAGGATATAAATTTCCTAGACTTGTTTAGATAGAGCACCCCATAAGGTACAAACCAGTGCATAAAGAATATGGAACATAACAACAGAGCAGCAAGTAATGAGACCACGAGCAGTCCTCTGGACTCACTGTTATGCTACATTGGATATCCTTCCTATGCACACTCCCAGATTCATCAGAGAGCAAAATAAGGTTTCACAAATGGAACCAACACATAACAGAACGTGAAAGATAAGAAAACCCACATGCAACAGGGATAGTTTCGGTGCTAAATCCTAAAGAACTGTGAATGTGAAGCCTTCAAGATGCAGTTCACACTCCACACTCTTTATAACTTGCCTGAGCGGTTTCCCGGGCCTACTTGCCCTGTAAATTTCGAGCTGACGCACGAATGTTAGCTCTGCGTCATACAGAACCACGTATCTTGGCTCTACTTCGTGAAGTACCCTCGTCAGGGCATAGGGGTCGCTACAACCCAGAAGTGGGTGGATGATGATGAGGGGGTCTTTCAGAATTCCATAAGCGGCATCCGATGACAAGTTTAAATCAAACTCCTCCTGCTTGATTTCTTCTAAGCAGCTCTCTGGGCTGCTGCATAAGTCTCTAGGGTATCCTTCTTTGCTATCCCCTTCCTCTTCAAGTTCTTCAGGTTTCTCCATCATCTGAGTTAACGTTAACTTCTGTTTTTTCTTTTTGAGAGCCCGTTCTTTGGTAGGAGCTCTTTCTTTGTTTTGGGGGTCTTTGGGTCTTTTGTTAGATTTCACAGTTCTCTTTGCACCATCCTCCTTTCTGAAAGCCACCCACACTTCTTCAGCTTTGCTCTCCTTCTCAAAGGCTTTCCTGTAGAGTCTCAGCAAGAAGGCCTCGGCTCCCATGGTGATATACTCTCTTAGCTGGGAACACGTTCGATCATCACTTGCACAAATAAGTACTTGACCTAAAATTAGAAAACAATATTATGTCACTATTCCCTATGGGCCCCCTCACCCCTTTCCTCACAGGGAAGACATATTTTATCTCTTGGTGCTAAAGACAGGACATTTATAATTTGTTTAAAAAGGGTCTTAGATGCAGGATCATGTAAAACTTTAAGTTGAAGCCAGAAATATTTAATCTTATGAAAGATTAATGTATAATGGAGGCTTTTAAAAATCTCTTATTAATTAATAATTCCCAGAGAATCTTATACACCAAAATAAATTCCAAGTGGATTACAGAGTCAAATGTTAAATATTAAATTATTTAAAAAAAAAAAGGTGACTCTTTTTCATCTGTCTGGCTACAGATGATTTTCTAGGCTTAAAAGCAACAGAAAAAATCTCAGGAAGATCGATATCTATAAGTTAAGACTGACTCTATAAGAATAAAACACTGTGCATTAAAAAACAAAAGACAAAAGAAGAACGTTATGCAACAATGATAAATGTTAGTATCTTTACTGTGTAAAAGATGATATAAACTAAGGACATAGCCTAAGTTGGCAAAGAAAACTAAGACAAAAGAGGAAATGCATTTGAGAAAATACTGAACCTATCAAACATCAAAACGTAAAACAAGATAACATTTTTCTCCAATCAAATTGATAAATTATACCTACATTAGAGGCCCGGTACAGGACATTCGTGCACTGGGGGGAAGGGGGGTTGCGCCTCCCTCAACCCAACCTGTGCCAGTCCGGGACCCCCAAGGGGTCCTTAGCGATGCCATGGAGGTGGGAGAGGTTCCTGCCACTGCCTCTGCATTCACCAGCCTTAAGCCCGCTGGCGAGCCTGGCTTCTGGCTGAGCGACGCTTCCTCTGTGGGAGCACACTGACCACCAGGGGACAACTCCTGCATTGAGCGACGCTCCCCCTGGTGGTCAGTGTGTGTCATAGTGACCGGTCGTTCCGCTGTTCGGTCGATTTGCGTATTAGCTTTTTATTATATAGGACGTGCAGAGCACACTGACCACCAGGGGACAACTCCTGCATTGAGGGACGCTCCCCCTGGTGGTCAGTGTGTGTCATAGTGACCGGTCGTTCCGCTGTTCGTTCGATTTGCATATTAGCCTTTTATTATATAGGACGTGCACATATACACACAAATAGATAGACTCTCTAGTCATTGTTACCTAAGTGAAAAAGAAATAAACTCTTATACTGCTAGAAGAAATGAAAGTTGATAAAAACTTTTTGTAAATCAATGTGGTAATATGTTTCAATAACTTTAAAAATATTAGTATCATTTGACTTATCAATTCTATATCCAGAAATTTCATCTACATATGACTTTATCAATGTGAAATAGAAGATACAGGAAAAGAAGGCTAGAAGGAATTGTGCCAAAGTTAATAACATTGTTAATAAATGCCAATGTTAATAACATGGCTGCCAGACACAATTTTTTGCCTTCTCTTTTTTCTGTATATTTTTTATTTTTCTAGTTGAGCATGTGTGACTTTGGTCTGGGATAATATCACCAACACATTTACTAATAAAAGGATTGTATGCTTGCCTTTATTGCTTTGCAGGATTTCAAAGACTCAATTAGTTTAAAAATCTAGTTTTCTTTTATTTTGTTTGGTTTTATTTTTTTAATTTAGGTCAGGCTTAGTCTATGTTAATCTAGTATACTCATGTTTGAAGAAAGCAGCCCTAAAAGTTGGAATTTTTGTAAGGCTAAGTCAATGTCACTCTATAGTTTAGGCTTCCCTGAGAAGAGGAGGTACTTGCTGAGAAAATAAAACATAAGACCCTTTAGCTTGCTCCTTGGGGATTCCAGATTTCAAGCCTGGTAAATATATATGTGGAGATTAGCTGTGTCTTTAAATAGAATTCCTGGGAACCCAACCAGTAAAAGAACCTGCTTGCATGAATACATAGTGATTTAACCTGGAGAAAGTCGTACAGATAGGGGACTGCTGCTACATTTCTGTGTTCATTTGGCAGTTATTCTCCTACATTTTATAAACAAAGTAGTAAGCTATTTTTAAAGAGCTAATAAAAAAGACTCATTGGCTTGATTTTGAAAGCAGATGTCAGCATCTTCCTTTCCCTACCTGGACCACCAAGGGCTTCACTCTCCGAATTTTCTGCTTCAATTTCTTTCAGTACTTCAGTCAGTGCTTCCCACTTTGGGTTGCTTTCCAGGACCAGTTCCTTTTTTGTTTCTGCATAGAAATAAAAGATAATCTCATTCTATGTGATAATTTTTACCCACGAAGTATTCTGAAGATTTTCAAATCAATAGATAACACAAGCATCACTCCAGAAGCCCATTCCTTTGGGCTTCCTCCATAATGCCAGGGAGAATCTGTTTCCTTGAAAGAAGTCTCCTTGTGGTTTAAATCAAAGGCACTTCAGACCAACATTAATACAAATTTCATAATGCCTTGATAGAAAGTGATAGTCAAGGTCACTAATAAGAGATAAGTCTGTGTTAGCTGTCAATTGTGATGCTATATATGATCTGCTATACAAAACAATCAGTAGAAAGGAACAGTGTTCACTGTTTCTAAAATCCCCATGATTTTCACAATCCTGAACATAAAATAGAATTAGACACAGTCAAATTTTTATTTCACAACACTAATATGTTTAAGTTTTAAAAGAGATCTTTGAACCAGAAAGTAAGCAGTAACCTTATCCCATGCCTTAAGAAACCAATGATTTTTCTGCACACCCCCTACTGGGGATGTGCCTGCAACCAAGGTACATGCCCTTGACTGGAATCGAACCCTGGACCCCTCAGTCCACAGGCCGACGCTCTATCCACTAGGCCAAACCGGTCAGGGCCAGAAACTTTTTAGTTTGGTGTAGGTTGAGAGTATCATGTCAGTAAAATAAGTCAGATGGAAAAGGACAAGAATCATATGATTTCACTCACACGTGGGATATAAAACAGAAAACAACAAATGAACAAACAAAATAAACAAACTTATAGACACCGACAACAGTATGGTGGTTATCAGAGGGGCAAGAGGTCAAATATATGGTGATGAAAGGAGACTACACAATGCAGTATACAGATTATGTATTATGGAATTGTACACCTGAAACTTATATATTATTAACCAATATTACCCCAATAAATTTAATTTTAAAAACTTAATGATATTAATTATATTGGAATAAAATATATATTTGCCTCATTCTAGTACATTTATGTTTTCTAAAAACTAAAGGGATGTTAAAATGTTCCACTAAGACTTTAAGTGCCCCAACTAGTAATTACTCTGAGGTTAAAATAAAAATCTATACTTCTTTTGCAGCAGTAAGAATACACTCTATTGATACTTGGCATTTGTTACTTGGAACTCCTGGATTATGGATTCTAAGGATTTGCCATGGTGAATACGTTTTTCTTTTGTTTGTTTTTTGCCGTGGTGAATACTTTTAACGTACATTACATATGTTACATATAACCTACACTTAACAGACAGGTACACATTTTCACATGGCCAAAAAAGATTTAAAATTTCAGTGTAACTTGATAAGCAATTCCACACCAAATACTGAAATAAAAGACACATTTAAAGACTTAAGCCTACAAGATACCTTGCTCTTCTTTAATCTCCACTTTTTCGGACATTTTGCCTTTTTTACTCATTTTGGCATCTGGAACACGATAAACCCTTGCTCGAGCATTTACAAACATCGAGGTACTGGAGTCAAGAAACAGCCAACCTAATATAAAGAATTAAAAAAAAAAACACCTTCAAATTTTAAAGAATCTCTCACGGTTCCATGATCTATATATACACCTGGCTGCCATCTTGTTCTTCTCTGAACCTGTGGCCTCTATCACGGTTTGGTTAGACCAGTGGTTTTCAAAGTGTGGCCTATAGGCTCTTGGGGGACCCCAACATATTTTCACGGGGTCTATCTTCATAATAATACAACTTTTCTCATAATAATACTAACTCATTATTTGACTTTTTCCCCCTGCATTGACATTTCCTATGACGGTGCAAAAGCGTTAGTACGTAACACTGCTGGTGCCTAAGCACCATCAAGGCAGTGGAACCAAAGTGTACTAACCATCAGTGTATTCTTCATTTCGATGCATTTGCCGTTTATCACTCAAGAATGTCTCTGATGAAGCAGTAAAAATTATGAATCCTATTAAGTCTTGGCCTCAGGGGCCCATGGACCATACTTTGAAAATCACCGGCCTAGGCCACAAGAGTGAGGGAAGGATGTCACTGATAGCAAAGCAAGACAGTGCCCAGTCATATGTGCATGCTATGTTTCCTTACAAATATCTCATCTTTGGTCTTCAGCACTCTAGCTGATGAAACCCCATACTGCCTAACTGTTTCTGCAGGGAAAATGAATTTTAAATTCTTAACAACTAACTTTCCAGAATGCAAGCTATTTCTAGGTTGGGAACTGCTTGTATTATACACATTTTTTTTCTAGAAATAAAATTGCCCAGAATGGATATGAATATTTATTACTATAGAGAACAGAAGTTAAGTAGGAGGTAACATTAGCTATCAATAAAACCTATATCCTTGCGCTAGGAATGTAAAATGTAATTTGAAGCCTTAGTATATCATGTAGCTGAATATAGCACTCCCCACACCTGACTCCTCAACAAAACCCAGAACTATATTCAAATCAGCTCCGAGGAGAATATTAGTATTTTTATCTCCCACCTGAATTTTGACCAAAAGCCTTCTCTGTTGCTCTCAGAGATTCCAGAAGATTAAGAAATGTGATGCAATCATACTGAGAGAGATATTGCAGTAAAGTTCGTAGTATCTTCAAATCCTGAACCAAGGATTTAGTCTTGGCTCCAAGCTGGTGCCACAAAGGATCCAGATAATGGCGGATTGTCTAAAACAAGAATAAGATTTAGTATTGCTAGAATATGTTCCATATAGCTATTATTAATACAGATTATACTTTCAAAAATATCATCCCCTATATACCTAAAAAATGGTTAAAATGATTTGTTATGTATATTTTATCACAATAAAAATATCCAAAATATTATCTTCCGAGGAAGTAGATAGAAATTTCAGTTCATAAGATTCTAAAAATAATGTTTAATTTTTCAAATACAATGCAGAGCACCTCATTAGTAGAATCTTTATAATCAGATAGAGTCAATTCATAATTGTCCATATGTACAGTTTTAGTCAGAAGAGAAAAGGCCTGATAAACATCAGATAATCAATGATTTATTTTTAGGAAGAGTCAAAGCATGTAGCTCAGACATTCAATTTCTGCCAAGTTCAGCTGTGACCTTATCCTGGATTGATAAGTTGTGGGGTCCAGTTGAACAATGGAGCAGAGGGCATAAACCAGGGAAACTACATGGCATTAAATTAAATAACTGTACCTTAATTTGTTGGTGCAAAAGATTTTAGCTTTTTTTATTTTTTTAGTGTGATTCATGGATGAGAAAATATTGTTAAATTACTAACTGATTAAACTGTTAAATTGACTAAATTGCTAAATTAACAAACTACTTTCATTTTTTTTTTTATGTGTCGATTTTGTATTTTATTAATTTTTTACAGAGAGGAAGGGAGAGGGAGAGGGATAGAGAGTTAGAAACATCGATGAGAGAGAAACATCGATCAAGTGCCTCCTGCACACTCCCTACTGGGGATGTGCCTGCAACCAAGGTACATGCCCTTGACCGGAATCGAACCTGGGACCCTTGAGTCCGAAGGCTGATGCTCTATCCACTGAGTCAAACCGGTTAGGGCGGATTTTTTAAAATATATTTTTATTGATTTCGAGAAGAAGGGAGAGGGAGAGAGAGATAGAAACATCAATGATGAGAGAGAATCATTGATTGGCTGCCTCCTGCTCACCCCACACTGGGGATCGAGCCCACAATCCGGGTGTATGCCCTAACCAGGAATCGAACCATGACCTTCTGGTTCATAGGTAAATGCTCAATCACTTAGCCACACCAGCCGGGCTTGATTGCTTTTTAAGATAATAAAAAGTTGCCTAAAACACACAACAACTTTATGTACTGTAAATACAGTGCAGATATCTACATATCCACAACTATACACATGAACATTTCCTTCATAAACTGACTCTGTAACTAAAAAGGATAATACTGGTAGCATCACATGGAAGCAGTATCACTACATGGCATCTTATCTAACAAATTTATTGTCCAAACTAGGATTCTTGTAAAAATGAGATGATACTATTAATAATTATTCCATAATAACCGGCAGATTCTGGAACTGTTCTAGACAAACTGGGACATGTAATGCCTGTCTCTTTTGTAAGATCATCTATAAAAGTTAAATTTTCTAACAAGATGCATGTTATAGCTATATTTAGTTTGGTTACTAAAAGAATACCTAAAACAATACTTTGACTATTACTAGCCAGGGGATGTTAAACAGAAATTTAGTGCAAAACATATTAGACTATGTTTTGTTTTTCTAAAAGAATGTGAAGGGTTTTTAAATTATAATAAGCTTTACTCTAATAACAGAGGAAATTCATTTTATGTGTCATTACTTCACAGTAAAAGATATGATTATTTGGGGGAGGGGATCAAAGAAATGAGGATTTAAACTTTTCCTTTTTTATAACTATTCTGTATTACTTCCAGTGACAAAGAAACTGATTTAGAATTTTAAAGAAAGGAACTTAGTCTACCAAAATATGAAAGAAAAAAAAAAGGTGCCTGGAATCCTTAAAAAGTGAGCATTTATGGATCTACAATTCAGTCTCAGACATTTACCTATCTGTATTAATATTAACCTATGATGAAAAAATTAGAAAAAAAAATCCTTGAACTAAAGTCTTACCGTTTTCTCAATTCAGAATGTAACTTTAAGGCAACAAATTTCACATTTCTCACTAATGAAAACTCATCCAAATTATTCTTACTCTAAACAAGAGATTATACATTCTGAAGCAGTCTTATGTAAAACTCTTCTACCTGTAGATATCCTAATGCTGTCATTTAAGAGCAAAAAGGTTATTTATGCTCCTCTTAATTATATTTAAAATGAGATAATCACTGCAAGATCAGAATAGTGCTTATATGCCAATCCACATATTTTACTACAAATGATTACCTTCCGGTAAACCAAAGAAGCTATCTGTACTTTAAATTACCTCCAATCTAATTATAAACAACAGCAAATTCCTATGAAGAACACTGCAAATATTAAAATAACTGGCATTCTTTAAAATTATAACATAACAAACTGTGCTTAAAAAGGAAAGAAATAGAGTACCTTGTCAAAGGGCTTTCCAATGGCATTTTCTAAAGACAAATCTTCGACTTCCAGCGACGGGTTATGGCATTTTAGTTCCTTTAGACATGCATTTAAAATGTCCAGGATAGCAGTCTGAATGGCAAGCATGGCAGGCGTCATAGAAACATGAATTTCTACGACTTCAGGTTTGTGCTGCTCTAAAAACGAGTTTACTGCGACATGGAACCTAAAGAGACAAATATTTTTCAAATATTTTCTAGAGTTTCAACAGCTATGTATTTCTGGTCTCGGTTTAATTTTCTAATTTTTTTTAATGCAATTAAGAGACAAACAATATAGAAAGCAAAATCACAATGTTTTCAGGAATACTTTTAACCTCCATGAATGGAAATTATTCAAATAAAGCAGAGGTCAGTAAACTATGGTCTGGGATAAATCCTGGCCCTATTTTTTAAAAATATGTTTTCATTGATTTTTAGAGAGAGGAAGGAAGATGGAGAGAGAAACATTAATATGAGAGAGAAACATTGATTGGTTGCCTCCTGTATGCACTGCGACTGGAAACCAAACCCAAAACCTGGGCATGTGCCCTGACCAGGAATCAAACTGGCGACCTTTTGGTGCACTGGATGATGCTCAACCAACTCAGCCACAGCGGCCAGGGCTGGGCCTATTTTTATAAATAGTCTTACTGAGACATAGCCATGCCCACAGTTGATGTATTGCCTATGGCTACTTTCATGCTAGGACAGCAGAGTTGAAGAACTAACAGACCTCATTGCCGGAAGCCGGTCCATCCTTGCTGCTTGACACAGTCACTGCAGGGAAGAAACATCTGCACAGCATATGTTTCAAGGGACCTGGCATATATGGCATACTGTTCTTAATATGTTTGCTCCCCTTCTTGGCGCTATGTGTTTTAACCAAGGTCACCTCTCCGAGAAAGGTTGTTTCCCCAGGTAGGGATTTTTCCCTGAAGTTAGGGAGGGAATAAAACCCCTTAACTAAGTGCCAGGCAGGTAGTTAATCACTTTAACTACGAACAATCACGCTTAAGCTACATAATCTTTACTCCCTGGAATGGAGATAAGAAAGCCCCAACCTTTGATAGGATTAAAATCAACTGGTATAAATACAGATGTAACAAGACAATAAAACACAGAACCTGGCTGGAGATCCAGACTAGAGAACCTTGCTATGCTGATCAACTGAATGCAGCCTCTGTGTCCTTCATTCTTCGCCGACTCCGTCCACACCTTTGGGAACCCCTGGACCTGCTGGGGCTGGACCCCAACACCTCATGGCCCACAAAACGTAAATCTTTACAAACTGGCCCCTTCTGGGAAAGGTTTGTTGATACCGGAGATCCAGACTAGAGAACCTCGATATGCTGATCAACTGAATGCAGCCTCCGTCCACACCTTTGGGAACCCCTGGACCTGCTGGGGCTGGACCCTAACACCTCATGGCCCACAAAAGTTAAATCTTTACAAACTGGCCCCTTACGGGAAAGGTTTGTTGATACTCAAAATAAGGTATAATCAAGAAACAAAAAAGATAACAACTACTCTTAAATACCATAAAGTGTAACCAAAATACCTATTAGCATAGGTTGCAAAATGTTTGAAAACTGAAGCCTTCTGTTTTTCCTAGAAATTTACTGAAATTCTTCAAAATCTCTGGGCATTATTTCCCTGATGGGTTATTTTCAAAGTGGAAGCGGGAGTCTTGACCACTAAATCTGCAGTTCACCTACTGCTGCTGTGTATATGAGTCTCTAGATTGCTCTCTGGGGGCATTATTTCCCTGATGGGTTATTTTCAAAGTGGAAGTGGGAGTCTTGGCCACTAAATCTGCAGTTCACCTACTGCTGCTGTGTAGTCTCTAGATTGCTCTCTGGAAGTTTTATTAAGTGGATGAGAAAGGATAACATGGCTGCATTTGGATGGTTTTGATGGGGCTACCAGAAAAATAACTATCAAATCTCTTTCTCCTTTTAAAAGAATCACAAATGTGGTGACCATACATTATTTATATTTGGATGCACTTGTTACGAACCTGACGAGCATGTATCAAGTCCAATTACAGTAAATTTCACATTACATTAAAGTGCAAAGTTAAATGACAGCAGATTCCCTCAGAAATTGATCACATAATGCTATTTACCTTGGCCACAGATACAGCTTCCTTACGAAAAGATTCCTCATCACTCTTTCCACATGACAAAAACCAGTATCAAAGGCAACAGCGTTGTCTGTGAAAGCTTTAATAAAGCCACGTTTGTTTTTCTGGCGAAAGAGGCGCAAGATGAATGCTTCTTGACAAGACTCGATTATTCTGTGAGCTCTATACACCAAGATGCCTGAAGGGGGAAATTAAAATTTCAATTACAGAATAGACGTAGTTTTCAGGCTCAGTTTCATTCACTTATTCGTCACATTTTTCTTGAGTGCCTACTTGAGCATGGGCAAGCACTGCTGTGGCTGGGAATATAGCCTCAAAGAAAACACGTAGTCCTTATGTCACTTATATTAACAATATAAATAAGTAAAATATTCAGTCGGTTATAAGGTGGCAAGAGCTGAAGAGAAAAAAATATGTCAGAAGAGGGCGAGTATGTGTGAAGGGTGTGATTTGAAATTTTAGATAGGGTGGCCTCGCTGAGGTCATATGAGTAAAGGCAGATGAGGAGATGAGCCTTGCAGACTCTGTGGGCCAAGAGAGTTCCAGGCAGAGGAAATCATACGAGCAAAGGCCCTGGGGTAGGGCATGTCTGGCACAGTGGAAGCATTTCTGAAAGCTATGTGGGTTACTAATTCTCCTTTTATTGTGAATGAGATGTGCACTACACAAGATCGCTGCATTTTAGAAGTTTCGGCAACATCTGAATCACCTATTAAAAATAATTCAATTTTCAGAATCAGAGTATTCAGTTGAGAGGTAAATTAGTCCAGTTAAAATAAAAACTTTTAATGAGTATGTTTAATACATTTTTTTTTTTTTGGTGTGGGTGTGGTGATAACACCTCTAAATCACAAAAACACAGACAATGATACATGTTTCCTTATTTATAAAACAAGCACTGGACCAGATGATCTTTTATATATCTACACTAATAAAAGAGAAACATGGTAATTGGCGTACGACCGCTACCCTTCCCATTGGCTAATCAGCATATCCTTATGCAAATTAACTGTCAGCCAAGATGGCGGCCGGCAGCCAGGCAGCTGGAAGCGAACATGAGGCTTGCTTGCTCCAGTGACTGCAGACTCCAACGTTCCCCGCCTGACTTGCCGGCCTCTGAGTTGCAACTCTAAGCAACTATGTACTATGTTGCAAATAAGAAGCTAAACAAAACCCCAGAAACCAGCTTTCAGCCTGCCGGGATCTCAGAGCTGAAGTTATACATTGTTTGGATTATAGAACGGCAAACAAACCAGATACGAAGCCTCAGAGCTAGAGCCAGAGCTAAAGCTGGCCCAGAATAAAATAAAAAAAAGAGAAAAAAAAGGAGCGGTTGGGAGCTTCAGTCAACAACCGCCAGCCTGAAAGCAGCCCTCAGCCCCTCACCCAGACTGGCCAGGCACCCCAGTGGGGACCCCCACCCTGAAGGGTGTGTGACCAGCTGCAAACAGCCATCATCCCCTCATCCAGGCTGGCCAGGCACCCCAGTGGGGACCCCCACCCTGAAGGGGGTGTGACCAGCTGCAAACAGCCATCATCCCCTCATCCAGGCTGGCCAGGCACCCCAGTGGGGACCCCCACCCTGAAGGGGGTGTGACCAGCTGCAAACAGCCATCATCCCCTCATCCAGGCTGGCCAGGCACCCCAGTGGGGACCCCCACCCTGAAGGGGGTGTGACCAGCTGCAAACAGCCATCATCCCCTCATCCAGGCTGGCCAGGCACCCCAGTGGGGACCCCCACCCCCCTCTCCCCCCACACCGAGTGCACAAATTTTTGTGCACCGGGCCTCTAGTATATAATAAATTTGTTGTGGTATGATTAGTGATAAATTAGGGACAGACATGAGATGGTATAAGAATGCACAGACATCATTTCTGGGTCAAAAACTCAATTATTCTATGATGATTCTCAGTCTTGTAGACGTAAACCAAACCTGTTATATATACTGTTACATATATTTGCTATAAATGCACTTGCACATTTTTGCCCCAGTTGTCATCACTCCTAGTTTCTAGAAAATGACACCAATTGCAATATATGACCCCTTCTAGTAGTTCAATACATTCAATTCAGATTCTACTATTTTAGTGTTTAACTTTTGGATCAAGGTGGATGGAGCTAACATTTATTTGCCTAAGCAAGTTGTTTTTCAAATATGGTAAAAATTAATAATATTATTTAAGAATTTGTAAACAAAGGATTTTCAATCACCCCAGTACATGTACATAATTAATTTACTACTTAGAAAAGATTCTGTACCTAGTAGGTGAGTTGTTCCAAGTACTCTACTGGGCCACATTTGCTGGCCTGGATTGAAATATTGTATAAAATTGAAAATAACTTCTAAAGAAAAGGTAAACCTCAATTTAAGAAAATGCTATCCTCTAATAGGCTGTCATTTTTTTTGGAACCCAATGGAGGAAGGAGAAAAGAACCAATATCCGAGGCCCTGGGATTAGGCACTTTTATAGTTTTATTTAATTTAATCCTCACAATAATTCTATGAGGTAGGCATTATTGAGACCAGGAAAGGGAAGCAACTTAATTAAGGTCATCCAGCAAGTAATGGGAGACCAAAGATTCCAAAACTCAGTTTTTCCTACCAAGTGTCACCATCTGAGAACCCCACTTTTTAAAAAAAGAAATAAAAACAACACAAGCAGGTCATATTTCTGGGGGCAATTTTAATCCCACAAAAGCCTATTGAATTCTTTTATGCTCCCATAACATCTCGGATCTCATCTCATACTGTACTGTAAATATATTTTTACATCGGTCTCCTCCACTGAACTGCTTGAGGACAGGAACATTCATAATACATAGTAATCACAGAATGCTTACTATGGGCCATGCACAATGCTAAGAATTTTACACAGGTTATCTCATTTCACTCTGACAATAATCCTAGAAGGAAGGTGGTATTACTGTCTCCAATTTACAGATGAGTTAACTGGGGTCATACAGAAATTAACTTTTAATTAGAAACTACCTACACGCTCTACTTTGGACATTTATTGGACTCAGATTGCTTAGGCAGGTTGAACTATTATTGAAAGAGCAATACTGACATCTAGTGGTAGTTTCAAGATTTTTTTCATTTTATCAACTTAATAAAGACAAAACAACTTATAGGAAAGGAGCAAACAGTAAAAACTTTATGATCTATCAAGATTTCTGGTTATAAAATGCCAATATACTTTTTTGATATTATTTATTAAGTTTTTGTTACATACCAGGCACTAATACTAAGCAATTAAGAAATGAGAAAACTGGGACTCATGAAAAAAATTAATGAAAAATTAAGTAACTTGCTTGTAAGCAGTGGCATTACCAAAGTCAGGTGATTCTGACTGCATGGTCTGTGCCACAGCTTATAACAATCAGCTCACCATGAACCATAAAAAGAATTCATTCATATGTTTATTCACTAAATATGTTTTGAGGGTCTCCTAGGTTCAGAGCAATATGATAGACAAAGTGGAAAGTACAGTTATGAATTTCCTAAGTCTCTCTGCCCTCCAAAAGTTCACCACAGATCACAGTACACCCATGCATCATTCACCCAACAAATATGTGTTTAGTACCTACTGTGTCCTAGTTACTTGTAGCCTAGGATGAGCAAGTTGTTCCTTGTGCCTACAAAGCTTGTTCTCTCATGAGCCAGACAGACAAATAAATAAGCAAATATTATATGGTGTTCTGAGTGCTATGAGAAGCACAGGATAACCTGAGGTCACAGAGGTAGAGCCTCTAAATTAGTTTTGGGGAAATCAGAAAGGGTTTCTAAAAAAACAAGTAATAATAGTAATAATTCCTTTTCTATATTAATTCTAGCTTAGAAACCATTCTTTTCAAAATAATTAAGCAACTATTTGGTCTAACTCACATCATGGGAAAAATACTCTTTAAAGAGGAAAACCAAATATTTTAGGAAATATACAAAGAATATTTACAAACATTTCAAGTCTGATTAGGTTCTAAAAGCAAATGCCATCCAATTACCACGCTACTTACTGAATACCAGCTTAGAAAACAAGGAAAAGTCAATCTTACATTTATTTGTTTACTTATTCAGGCCACAAATATTTATTGAGCATCTATCGTGTGTCAGATATTGTGCTAATGGCTAAAAGGACAATGTTGAGAAAATACATACAATGCTACTCACAGGAAGGTTCTAGCTTAGAGTAGTTTAGCAGAGGGGACAGACACACACACCAAAAAGGCAAATTTACATATGATAAAATTTCAAATGCTTACCAGTAATTAAATCTGAAGGTATTCTATCAGTCAAAAAATCAACCACGAGAATTCGACTTGTTGCAAATATCACACCTCCTTGTGTGTAAACCTCATAGCGACCATTGCTTGCGATTTCATTTGTTACCCGGCGCGGGAGGTGTTCCACTCCTTCTATCTTCAGCTGATTGATGAAATACTCCTAAACCAAATGAAACTGAATTAGTGGGCTGTTTAATACAAGGGGCAGCTTTGATGTGGTGGCAGGGATTTGTATTTAAAATGATACGCTGCTTTCCTCGGCGGTAACGAACTTAATAATGCATTTACTACAAACCAAGTTACTACTTTATGTTGATCAACCAGTCAGTCTGCACTTAACTAGGCTGTTCTGGTTTTTGTTTTGTTTTGAGGCTTACACTAGCCGTGGTCGGCAAACCTCGGCTCCCGAGCCACATGCGGCTCTTTGGCCCCTTGAGTGTGGCTCTTCCTAAGCCTTAGGAGTACCCTAATTAAGTTAATAACAATGTACCTACCTATATAGTTTAAGTTGAAAAAATTTGGCTCTCAAAAGAAATTTCAATCGTTGTACTGTTGATATTTGGCTCTGTTGACTAATGAGTTTGCTGACCACTGCTCGGACTAAGGAACCATTGCACTTGTTATTAGCATTTTAATAACAATTAAAAAAATGGCTTTCAAACTCTGAGTTAAAAGACTTCGGCTACCAAGAAAAAAATACTTCCCACCAAAGCCAGGTTTGCACGAGTGAGAAGGTCCTTTTCCCAGGCAATGTTTAGATTATTAGTTCTGTCAAGATCTGCCCTGGAGGGAATTTCATCATGTCCATGGGGCCCTGGGCCCTCACACCTTCAGTTCAATGCTGCCTTTACTGGGGCCTTGCGGGGTGGTGGTGAAGTTGGGGGGTTGCTGTGTGGTGCTAAGGCCTCTGTCCAGCACAGGGGATCCCTAGGTGGATGGAGACTGTGGTCACTCTTCGCAGCTGACACGTTCCTCCTGCCACCTGCTCATCAGCCTTGTCAGACCAGGCTGTCACCTCTCAACACCCCCAGCCCAGGTGGACGCCCTCCTCAGCCCCAGGTCCCCTTCCCCAATATCCTCGGCTTCCAGCTCCCTCCCCTCTGACCCCACGCCCTCCTCCCACAGCTCTGGGGAACCTCTTAGTCCCTCCTCTTCCCTACAAGGCTCTCCCAGCCTCAGCATCTTCACGTCCCCCCAATATCCTCAGATATTCCTCCATCCCCATTCCCTCCCCTTTCCCCAATCCTACTCCTTGGACCCCAGCAAGCCCTTTTGCATAGCCAACTATGGGATTCCATCACTATCCCTACCCTCCTACAGACCTCCCCTACTCCTCCCAGAGCCCCTCCATCCCTCTCACTGTCCTTGGTCAGGGACCTGCATCCCCCGCGGGGCCCCCGCATCCGAGTCAGAGACCTGCATCTGCCTCAGGGCCCCTCATTCAATGCCTCCCCCATCCCCGCGTCGGGGGGCCTGCACCTCCCTCAGAGGCCTCGCATCCGCGCCCGGGCCTGCTTCCGCTCGG